>NW_027190477.1:0-36496 GCF_040958095.1 Procambarus clarkii
CATTAATTTAGTAATAATAAGCCTTAATAATATATTAATAAATAAATTTTAAAATAAATCTGTGTATGGCTGCAGCCTCCAGCATGTGGCCTCATAACATAGACAGACATTCTCTTTATATATATATATATATATATATATATATGTCGTACCTAGTAGCCAGAACGCATTCTCAGCCTACTATGCAGGCCCGATTTGCCTAATAAGCCTAGTTTTCATGAATTAATGTTTTTTCGACTACCTAACCTACCTAACCTAACCTAACCTAACGTTTTCGGCTACCTAACCTAACCTAACCTATAAAGGTAGGTTAGGTTAGGTTAGGTAGGGTTGGTTAGGTTCGGTCATATATCTACGTTAATTTTAACTCCAATAAAAAAAATTTCCCTCATACATAATAAAATGGGTAGCTTTACATTTCATAAGAAAAAAATTAGAGAAAACATATTAATTCAGGAAAACTGGCTTATTAGGCAAATCGGGCCTTGCATAGTAGGCTGAGAAGTGCGTTCTGGCTACTAGGTACGACTATATATATATATATATATATATATATATATATATATATATATATAAAGAGAATGTCTGTCTATGTTATGAGGCCACATGCTGGAGGCTGCAGCCATACACAGATTTATTTTAAAATTTATTTATTAATATATTATTAAGGCTTATTATTACTAAATTAATGTATTTGTAGAGGGAATGGTCTGGGGTAGGGAACGGGCATAGGTTGGTCAGTTTGACTTTAGCTAAAGGATTTAGGAATGATTATTAATTATTCTTATCACTCCCCCCCCCCCTCTCCCCTACCAATTTAATTAAAGTTAATTGTAAAATAATGCTTGAGATGGCTGAAGACTTTTTCGTACTTAGAAAAAAACTAAATTAAACACATAAAGAAGTTTATTGGTCCTGATTTAAGTTAAAGGAAGAGGTGCAAAGGTTGTTGTGGGGGGGGGGAGGATACGGGATTTAGAGGTGGAATGAAGAGAGGGAACAGGGGAGTGGTGCAGGTGAAACAGGGAGGAAGAGAGGGGGACAGGGGGTACTGTACAGGTGAAACAGGGATGGGGATGGAGGAACAGGGGGAGTGGTGCAGATGAAACAGGGATGAAGAGGGAGAAACAGGGGGGAGTGGTGCAGGTGAAACAGGGATGAAGAGGGAGAAACAGAGGGAGTGGTGCAGGTGAAACAGGGATGGGGGAACAGGGAGAGTGGTGCAGGTGAAACAGGGATGGGGATGGGGGAACAGGGGGAGTGGTGCAGGTGAAACAGGGATGGGGATGGGGGAACAGGGAAGTGGTGCAGGTGAAACAGGGATTAAAGGAAAATTATATAAGTAGATAGATGGATGTTTACATTGATTGCTAAATATATACATTGACGGATAGAGGGATGCATAGATGCATCCGTCTATCTGATAGATGGAAAGACATATGAGTAGATGGATGGATAGACAGAAGAGTTGATGGACGGATAAATGGAATATAAATGTATATAATTATAAATGGTTGCTTTATGGGAAGATAGATTGATGGATTGACAGATATAAGTAGATAGGTAGATGGATCCATTGATGGATTCATTTGTGCTTATCTCTTGAGGTTCTTCTTGAGATGATTTCGGGGCTTTAGTGTCCCCGCGGTCCGGTCCTCGACCAGGCCTCCACCCCCAGGAAGCAGCCCGTGACAGCTAACTAACACCCAGGTACCTGTTTTACTGCAAGGTAACAGGGGCACAGGGTGAAAGAAACTCTGCCCATTGTTTCTCGGCGGCGCCCGGAATCGAACCCGGGACCACACGATCACAAGTCCAGTGTGCTGTCCGCTCGGCCGACTGGCTCCCCGGTCGGAGGGGAGCTGGTGAACAGGCGAATCAGGTTAAAGAATATCTGTCGATTTGCTATTGCATCAACTGAGATTCGATATGGGACCATTAGGATTATAACCAACGAACTCTCTCCGTTTAGACGGTAGGCCTCCAGTTTGTGTGTGTGTGTGTGTAATTACCTAAGTGTAGTTACAGGATGAGAGCTACGCTCGTGGTGTCCCGTCTTCCCAGCACTCTTTGTCATATAACGCTTTGAAACTACTGACGGTCTTGGCCTCCACCACCTTCTCACTTAACTTGTTCCAACCGTCTACCACTCTATTTGCGAAGGTGAATTTTCTTATATTTCTTCGGCATCTGTGTTTAGCTAGTTTAAATCTATGACCTCTTGTTCTTGAAGTGCCAGGTCTCAGGAAATCTTCCCTGTCGATTTTATCAATTCCTGTTACTATTTTGTATGTAGTGATCATATCACCTCTTTTTCTTATGTCTTCTAGTTTTGGCATGTTTGTGTGTGTGTGTTTGTGTGTGTGTGTGTGTGTGTGTGTGTGTGTGTGTGTGTGTGTGTGTGTGTGTGTGTGTGTGTGTGTGTGTGTGTGTGTTAGAGAGAAATAGATGTAGTAGATATAAAAAAAGGAAAAATACATATATTTGATAGGCGGGGTCCAAGAGCTAATAACTCGATTCTGCAGATACATATAGTAAATACAAGGAGAAAATAAATACACACACACACACACACACATTAATTGATAATGGACTGTTTTGTGTGCGTATCCATGTGTACTATTGTCAAGACCGACAGACACGTGAAGCTATGTGTGTGTATGTGTACCTGTAATTGAACTGACATGTGTACGGTAATTATCTGTATGTGTCCATTTTAAAGGTACACATTAGAGAATGTGTATTTATGTAAATTGATTGACATATGTACGTGTGCGCGCGATTAGTGTTACTGTAATTTATATGGTTAACATTTATACGTTTGAATGACATAGTTTCCCATTATTGTCACATTTTTTGTTACATGTCTACTATTGTCAAGATGGACAGACACGTCCAGCTATGAGTGTTTATGTGTACCAGTAATTGAACTGACATGTGTACTGCAACTATCTGCGTGTGTCCATTTTAAAGGAATATATTAGTGAATGTTTATTTATGTAAATTGATTGGAATATGTATGTGGACGCTCGGTTAGTGTTACTGTAATTTATATGGTTAACGTTTGAATGACATAGTTTCCCCTCATTGTCACATTTTTTGTTACTATTTCGCTGTTCACTCTCACTCTCTCTGAATTCCGTGGACTAATTGTGCTCACGTGTGTTTGTGTAGGGTAGGGGAACCATATGCTTTTCACACAATAATTTGCAACTATTTGCTAAGAAACATTTCAAAAGATCATCTAAGTTTCTAATAAATGTTCTTTTTCCTAACATACAAGTCAATCACACAGTACCTAACCTCAGTCAGAAACACTTTTTTTACTATATCTCGCAACGTCTTTTGCATATATATCCTATCTTAAATAATTAACAGTTTTAATTCATAACTGGCAACCCCCCTCCCATCCAAAGCTTTCAAAGCCACCAAACATCATTCCTTTCCCTTAACCTCTCCCAAATTATCTTTTGCACCAATTCACAAACTAGGGGGCTTCATAGCTGAGTGGACGTCGCTCTCGACTCGTAATCGTAGCTCATTCGATCCCCCGGTGATGGAACAAACGGAAATCAGCAGAGTTTCTATCATTCTGATGCCCCTGTTACCTAGCAGTAAATATGTACCTGGGCGTTAGACAGCTGTTACGGGCTGCTTCCTGGGTGTGTGTGTGTGGAATGTTTTTTATTAGTTAGTAAAAATTGATTGATTGGCAGTTGAGAGGCGGGCCGAAAGAGTAGAGCTCAACCCTCGCAAGCACAACTAGGTGAACACAACTAGATAAATACTAACCAACCACGATCTCGACAATCCATTACACACACAACCCCCCCCCCTACCCCCCCCCCCAACTCCCCAAATCGTTCTACCTAAGTCAATAAAAAATTAAAACAAATCAATTAATTCACCAAAAATACTAACTATAAATAAAGGAACCAAATTTGAGACATACAGCGACTCCAGCGTGGTCTAGTCGGAAGAGAACGTGTTCTCATCTGGATAGATTGCGATCGAGTCTGTCGGAACGGGTGTGTAACTGCAGGGCACAAATATTTGTGTGTCCCCTCCTGTAGCTGCCTCTGTTTCGACAGGTCCCCTGGATAGCTGGAATTGGCCTGGCCCTTGGAAAGAGGGGAAGGGGTGAAATCCGTTGGGCCCACGGATGGATACCTTGGATCCTTGGACCTAGAGCAGGTCTAATCACCTGGGATTCGAACCCACGGAGGGAATAAGGGAGGAGATACGTGAAGGGGGGGGGGGAAGGATGTTTCCCTGGAACCAAACCTCACATAAACCCGGACACTCACACACACACACACACACCCTCACCCGAACACTTACAGGGGCACTCACACTCACACACACCCATAGACTGTGATAAGGGAGATTATCTGAGGGGACACAGATGGCCTCCTGGACCCACAGGTATAACCGGACACACACGCACCCGGACACTCACAGGGATATACACACTCACACACATCCATAGACACAAACTGTGATAAGGGAGACCATCTGAGGGGACACAGATGGCCTCCTGGACACACAAGTATATATCAATATTTAATTTATTATTTATTATTTAATTTTATTAAATAAGTAATCAAATTAATGTTTTTTAATAAAATATTATTTTATTAAATTATTAAATAATTATATTAATAAAACAAATTAAATTAAATATAATAATTAAATATTTATTATTTAATTTACAAATATGACAGATTTTTTAAAAATATATATATATATATATATATATATATATATATATATATATATATATATATATATATATGTCGTACCTAGTAGCCAGAACGCACTTTTTGGACTACTATGCAAGGCCCGATTTGCCTAATAAGCCAAGTTTTCCTGAATTAATATGTTTTCTCTAATTTTTTTCTTATGAAATGATAAAGCTACCCATTTTATTATGTATGAGGGAAATTTTTTTTTATTGGAGTTAAAATTAACGTAGATATATGACCGAACCTAACCAACCCTACCTAACCTAACCTAACCTATCTTTATAGGTTAGGTTAGGTTAGGTAGCCGAAAACGTTAGGTTAGGTTAGGTTAGGTAGGTTAGGTAGTCGAAAAAACATTAATTCATGAAAACTAGGCTTATTAGGCAAATCGGGCCTTGCATAGTAGGCTGAGAAGTGCGTTCTGGCTACTAGGTACGATATATATATATATATATATATATATATATATATATATATAAAGAGAATGTCTGTCTATGTTATGAGGCCACATGCTGGAGGCTGCAGCCATACACAGATTTATTTTAAAATTTATTTATTAATATATTATTAAGGCTTATTATTACTAAATTAATGTATTTGTAGAGGGAATGGTCTGGGGTAGGGAACGGGCATAGGTTGGTCAGTGTTGACTTTAGCTAAAGGATTTAGGAATGATTATTAATTATTCTTATCACTCCCCCCCCCCCTCTCCCCTACCAATTTAATTAAAGTTAATTGTAAAATAATGCTTGAGATGGCTGAAGACTTTTTCGTACTTAGAAAAAAACTAAATTAAACACATAAAGAAGTTTATTGGTCCTGATTTAAGTTAAAGGAAGAGGTGCAAAGGTTGTTGTGGGGGGGGGGAGGATACGGGATTTAGAGGTGGAATGAAGAGAGGGAACAGGGGGAGTGGTGCAGGTGAAACAGGGAGGAAGAGAGGGGGACAGGGGGTACTGTACAGGTGAAACAGGGATGGGGATGGAGGAACAGGGGGAGTGGTGCAGATGAAACAGGGATGAAGAGGGAGAAACAGGGGGGAGTGGTGCAGGTGAAACAGGGATGAAGAGGGAGAAACAGAGGGAGTGGTGCAGGTGAAACAGGGATGGGGGAACAGGGAGAGTGGTGCAGGTGAAACAGGGATGGGGATGGGGGAACAGGGGGAGTGGTGCAGGTGAAACAGGGATGGGGATGGGGGAACAGGGAAGTGGTGCAGGTGAAACAGGGATTAAAGGAAAATTATATAAGTAGATAGATGGATGTTTACATTGATTGCTAAATATATACATTGACGGATAGAGGGATGCATAGATGCATCCGTCTATCTGATAGATGGAAAGACATATGAGTAGATGGATGGATAGACAGAAGAGTTGATGGACGGATAAATGGAATATAAATGTATATAATTATAAATGGTTGCTTTATGGGAAGATAGATTGATGGATTGACAGATATAAGTAGATAGGTAGATGGATCCATTGATGGATTCATTTGTGCTTATCTCTTGAGGTTCTTCTTGAGATGATTTCGGGGCTTTAGTGTCCCCGCGGTCCGGTCCTCGACCAGGCCTCCACCCCCAGGAAGCAGCCCGTGACAGCTAACTAACACCCAGGTACCTGTTTTACTGCAAGGTAACAGGGGCACAGGGTGAAAGAAACTCTGCCCATTGTTTCTCGGCGGCGCCCGGAATCGAACCCGGGACCACACGATCACAAGTCCAGTGTGCTGTCCGCTCGGCCGACTGGCTCCCCGGTCGGAGGGGAGCTGGTGAACAGGCGAATCAGGTTAAAGAATATCTGTCGATTTGCTATTGCATCAACTGAGATTCGATATGGGACCATTAGGATTATAACCAACGAACTCTCTCCGTTTAGACGGTAGGCCTCCAGTTTGTGTGTGTGTGTGTGTAATTACCTAAGTGTAGTTACAGGATGAGAGCTACGCTCGTGGTGTCCCGTCTTCCCAGCACTCTTTGTCATATAACGCTTTGAAACTACTGACGGTCTTGGCCTCCACCACCTTCTCACTTAACTTGTTCCAACCGTCTACCACTCTATTTGCGAAGGTGAATTTTCTTATATTTCTTCGGCATCTGTGTTTAGCTAGTTTAAATCTATGACCTCTTGTTCTTGAAGTGCCAGGTCTCAGGAAATCTTCCCTGTCGATTTTATCAATTCCTGTTACTATTTTGTATGTAGTGATCATATCACCTCTTTTTCTTATGTCTTCTAGTTTTGGCATGTTTGTGTGTGTGTGTGTGTGTGGTGTGTGTGTGTGTGTGTGTGTGTGTGTTGTGTGTGTGTGTGTGTGTGTGTGTGTGTGTGTGTGTGTGTGTGTGTTAGAGAGAAATAGATGTAGTAGATATAAAAAAAGGAAAAATACATATATTTGATAGGCGGGGTCCAAGAGCTAATAACTCGATTCTGCAGATACATATAGTAAATACAAGGAGAAAATAAATACACACACACACACACACACATTAATTGATAATGGACTGTTTTGTGTGCGTATCCATGTGTACTATTGTCAAGACCGACAGACACGTGAAGCTATGTGTGTGTATGTGTACCTGTAATTGAACTGACATTGTGTACGGTAATTATCTGTATGTGTCCATTTTAAGGAACACATTAGAGAATGTGTATTTATGTAAATTGATTGACATATGTACGTGTTGCGGCGCGATTAGTGTTACTGTAATTTATATGGTTAACATTTATACGTTTGAATGACATAGTTTCCCATTATTGTCACATTTTTTGTTACATGTCTACTATTGTCAAGATGGACAGACACGTCCAGCTATGAGTGTTTATGTGTACCAGTAATTGAACTGACATGTGTACTGCAACTATCTGCGTGTGTCCATTTTAAAGGAATATATTAGTGAATGTTTATTTATGTAAATTGATTGGAATATGTATGTGGACGCTCGGTTAGTGTTACTGTAATTTATATGGTTAACGTTTGAATGACATAGTTTCCCCTCATTGTCACATTTTTTGTTACTATTTCGCTGTTCACTCTCACTCTCTCTGAATTCCGTGGACTAATTGTGCTCACGTGTGTTTGTGTAGGGTAGGGGAACCATATGCTTTTCACACAATAATTTGCAACTATTTGCTAAGAAACATTTCAAAAGATCATCTAAGTTTCTAATAAATGTTCTTTTTCCTAACATACAAGTCAATCACACAGTACCTAACCTCAGTCAGAAACACTTTTTTACTATATCTCGCAACGTCTTTTGCATATATATCCTATCTTAAATAATTAACAGTTTTAATTCATAACTGGCAACCCCCCTCCCATCCAAAGCTTTCAAAGCCACCAAACATCATTCCTTTCCCTTAACCTCTCCCAAATTATCTTTTGCACCAATTCACAAACTAGGGGGCTTCATAGCTGAGTGGACGTCGCTCTCGACTCGTAATCGTAGCTCATTCGATCCCCCGGTGATGGAACAAACGGAAATCAGCAGAGTTTCTATCATTCTGATGCCCCTGTTACCTAGCAGTAAATATGTACCTGGGCGTTAGACAGCTGTTACGGGCTGCTTCCTGGGTGTGTGTGTGTGGAATGTTTTTTATTAGTTAGTAAAAATTGATTGATTGGCAGTTGAGAGGCGGGCCGAAAGAGTAGAGCTCAACCCTCGCAAGCAAAACTAGGTGAACACAACTAGATAAATACTAACCAACCACGATCTCGACAATCCATTACACACACAACCCCCCCCCTCCCCCCCCCCCCAACTCCCCAAATCGTTCTACCTAAGTCAATAAAAAATTAAAACAAATCAATTAATTCACCAAAAATACTAACTATAAATAAAGGAACCAAATTTGAGACATACAGCGACTCCAGCGTGGTCTAGTCGGAAGAGAACGTGTTCTCATCTGGATAGATTGCGATCGAGTCTGTCGGAACGGGTGTGTAACTGCAGGGCACAAATATTTGTGTGTCCCCTCCTGTAGCTGCCTCTGTTTCGACAGGTCCCCTGGATAGCTGGAATTGGCCTGGCCCTTGGAAAGAGGGGAAGGGGTGAAATCCGTTGGGCCCACGGATGGATACCTTGGATCCTTGGACCTAGAGCAGGTCTAATCACCTGGGATTCGAACCCACGGAGGGAATAAGGGAGGAGATACGTGAAGGGGGGGGGGGAAGGATGTTTCCCTGGAACCAAACCTCACATAAACCCGGACACTCACACACACACACACACACCCTCACCCGAACACTTACAGGGGCACTCACACTCACACACACCCATAGACTGTGATAAGGGAGATTATCTGAGGGGACACAGATGGCCTCCTGGACCCACAGGTATAACCGGACACACACGCACCCGGACACTCACAGGGATATACACACTCACACACATCCATAGACACAAACTGTGATAAGGGAGACCATCTGAGGGGACACAGATGGCCTCCTGGACACACAAGTATATATCAATATTTAATTTATTATTTATTATTTAATTTTATTAAATAAGTAATCAAATTAATGTTTTTTAATAAAATATTATTTTATTAAATTATTAAATAATTATATTAATAAAACAAATTAAATTAAATATAATAATTAAATATTTATTATTTAATTTACAAATATGACAGATTTTTAAAAAATATATATATATATATATATATATATATATATATATATATATATATATATATATATATATATATATGTCGTACCTAGTAGCCAGAACGCACTTTTTGGACTACTATGCAAGGCCCGATTTGCCTAATAAGCCAAGTTTTCCTGAATTAATATGTTTTCTCTAATTTTTTTCTTATGAAATGATAAAGCTACCCATTTTATTATGTATGAGGGAAAATTTTTTTTATTGGAGTTAAAATTAACGTAGATATATGACCGAACCTAACCAACCCTACCTAACCTAACCTAACCTATCTTTATAGGTTAGGTTAGGTTAGGTAGCAGAAAACGTTAGGTTAGGTTAGGTTAGGTAGGTTAGGTAGTCGAAAAAACATTAATTCATGAAAACTAGGCTTATTAGGCAAATCGGGCCTTGCATAGTAGGCTGAGAAGTGCGTTCTGGCTACTAGGTACGACATATATATATATATATATATATATATATATAAAGAGAATGTCTGTCTATGTTATGAGGCCACATGCTGGAGGCTGCAGCCATACACAGATTTATTTTAAAATTTATTTATTAATATATTATTAAGGCTTATTATTACTAAATTAATGTATTTGTAGAGGGAATGGTCTGGGGTAGGGAACGGGCATAGGTTGGTCAGTTTTGACTTTAGCTAAAGGATTTAGGAATGATTATTAATTATTCTTATCACTCCCCCCCCCCCTCTCCCCTACCAATTTAATTAAAGTTAATTGTAAAATAATGCTTGAGATGGCTGAAGACTTTTTCGTACTTAGAAAAAAACTAAATTAAACACATAAAGAAGTTTATTGGTCCTGATTTAAGTTAAAGGAAGAGGTGCAAAGGTTGTTGTGGGGGGGGGGAGGATACGGGATTTAGAGGTGGAATGAAGAGAGGGAACAGGGGGAGTGGTGCAGGTGAAACAGGGAGGAAGAGAGGGGGACAGGGGGTACTGTACAGGTGAAACAGGGATGGGGATGGAGGAACAGGGGGAGTGGTGCAGATGAAACAGGGATGAAGAGGGAGAAACAGGGGGGAGTGGTGCAGGTGAAACAGGGATGAAGAGGGAGAAACAGAGGGAGTGGTGCAGGTGAAACAGGGATGGGGGAACAGGGAGAGTGGTGCAGGTGAAACAGGGATGGGGATGGGGGAACAGGGGAGTGGTGCAGGTGAAACAGGGATGGGGATGGGGGAACAGGGAAGTGGTGCAGGTGAAACAGGGATTAAAGGAAAATTATATAAGTAGATAGATGGATGTTTACATTGATTGCTAAATATATACATTGACGGATAGAGGGATGCATAGATGCATCCGTCTATCTGATAGATGGAAAGACATATGAGTAGATGGATGGATAGACAGAAGAGTTGATGGACGGATAAATGGAATATAAATGTATATAATTATAAATGGTTGCTTTATGGGAAGATAGATTGATGGATTGACAGATATAAGTAGATAGGTAGATGGATCCATTGATGGATTCATTTGTGCTTATCTCTTGAGGTTCTTCTTGAGATGATTTCGGGGCTTTAGTGTCCCCGCGGTCCGGTCCTCGACCAGGCCTCCACCCCCAGGAAGCAGCCCGTGACAGCTAACTAACACCCAGGTACCTGTTTTACTGCAAGGTAACAGGGGCACAGGGTGAAAGAAACTCTGCCCATTGTTTCTCGGCGGCGCCCGGAATCGAACCCGGGACCACACGATCACAAGTCCAGTGTGCTGTCCGCTCGGCCGACTGGCTCCCCGGTCGGAGGGGAGCTGGTGAACAGGCGAATCAGGTTAAAGAATATCTGTCGATTTGCTATTGCATCAACTGAGATTCGATATGGGACCATTAGGATTATAACCAACGAACTCTCTCCGTTTAGACGGTAGGCCTCCAGTTTGTGTGTGTGTGTGTGTAATTACCTAAGTGTAGTTACAGGATGAGAGCTACGCTCGTGGTGTCCCGTCTTCCCAGCACTCTTTGTCATATAACGCTTTGAAACTACTGACGGTCTTGGCCTCCACCACCTTCTCACTTAACTTGTTCCAACCGTCTACCACTCTATTTGCGAAGGTGAATTTTCTTATATTTCTTCGGCATCTGTGTTTAGCTAGTTTAAATCTATGACCTCTTGTTCTTGAAGTGCCAGGTCTCAGGAAATCTTCCCTGTCGATTTTATCAATTCCTGTTACTATTTTGTATGTAGTGATCATATCACCTCTTTTTCTTATGTCTTCTAGTTTTGGCATGTTTGTGTGTGTGTGTGTGTGTGTGTGTGTGTGTGTGTGTGTGTGTGTGTGTGTGTGTGTGTGTGTGTGTGTGTGTGTGTGTGTGTGTGTGTGTTAGAGAGAAATAGATGTAGTAGATATAAAAAAAGGAAAAATACATATATTTGATAGGCGGGGTCCAAGAGCTAATAACTCGATTCTGCAGATACATATAGTAAATACAAGGAGAAAATAAATACACACACACACACACACACATTAATTGATAATGGACTGTTTTGTGTGCGTATCCATGTGTACTATTGTCAAGACCGACAGACACGTGAAGCTATGTGTGTGTATGTGTACCTGTAATTGAACTGACATGTGTACGGTAATTATCTGTATGTGTCCATTTTAAAGGAACACATTAGAGAATGTGTATTTATGTAAATTGATTGACATATGTACGTGTGCGCGCGATTAGTGTTACTGTAATTTATATGGTTAACATTTATACGTTTGAATGACATAGTTTCCCATTATTGTCACATTTTTTGTTACATGTCTACTATTGTCAAGATGGACAGACACGTCCAGCTATGAGTGTTTATGTGTACCAGTAATTTAACTGACATGTGTACTGCAACTATCTGCGTGTGTCCATTTTAAAGGAATATATTAGTGAATGTTTATTTATGTAAATTGATTGGAATATGTATGTGGACGCTCGGTTAGTGTTACTGTAATTTATATGGTTAACGTTTGAATGACATAGTTTCCCCTCATTGTCACATTTTTTGTTACTATTTCGCTGTTCACTCTCACTCTCTCTGAATTCC
Source organism: Procambarus clarkii (assembly GCF_040958095.1). Classification (NCBI taxonomy): domain Eukaryota; kingdom Metazoa; phylum Arthropoda; class Malacostraca; order Decapoda; family Cambaridae; genus Procambarus; species Procambarus clarkii. The sequence goes on from NW_027190477.1 coordinate 12,439, forward strand.
GTGGACTAATTGTGCTCACGTGTGTTTGTGTAGGGTAGGGGAACCATATGCTTTTCACACAATAATTTGCAACTATTTGCTAAGAAACATTTCAAAAGATCATCTAAGTTTCTAATAAATGTTCTTTTTCCTAACATACAAGTCAATCACACAGTACCTAACCTCAGTCAGAAACACTTTTTTTACTATATCTCGCAACGTCTTTTGCATATATATCCTATCTTAAATAATTAACAGTTTTAATTCATAACTGGCAACCCCCCTCCCATCCAAAGCTTTCAAAGCCACCAAACATCATTCCTTTCCCTTAACCTCTCCCAAATTATCTTTTGCACCAATTCACAAACTAGGGGGCTTCATAGCTGAGTGGACGTCGCTCTCGACTCGTAATCGTAGCTCATTCGATCCCCCGGTGATGGAACAAACGGAAATCAGCAGAGTTTCTATCATTCTGATGCCCCTGTTACCTAGCAGTAAATATGTACCTGGGCGTTAGACAGCTGTTACGGGCTGCTTCCTGGGTGTGTGTGTGTGGAATGTTTTTTATTAGTTAGTAAAAATTGATTGATTGGCAGTTGAGAGGCGGGCCGAAAGAGTAGAGCTCAACCCTCGCAAGCAAAACTAGGTGAACACAACTAGATAAATACTAACCAACCACGATCTCGACAATCCATTACACACACAACCCCCCCCCCCCTCCCCACCCCCAACTCCCCAAATCGTTCTACCTAAGTCAATAAAAAATTAAAACAAATCAATTAATTCACCAAAAATACTAACTATAAATAAAGGAACCAAATTTGAGACATACAGCGACTCCAGCGTGGTCTAGTCGGAAGAGAACGTGTTCTCATCTGGATAGATTGCGATCGAGTCTGTCGGAACGGGTGTGTAACTGCAGGGCACAAATATTTGTGTGTCCCCTCCTGTAGCTGCCTCTGTTTCGACAGGTCCCCTGGATAGCTGGAATTGGCCTGGCCCTTGGAAAGTGGGGAAGGGGTGAAATCCGTTGGGCCCACGGATGGATACCTTGGATCCTTGGACCTAGAGCAGGTCTAATCACCTGGGATTCGAACCCACGGAGGGAATAAGGGAGGAGATACGTGAAGGGGGGGGGGGGAAGGATGTTTCCCTGGAACCAAACCTCACATAAACCCGGACACTCACACACACACACACACACCCTCACCCGAACACTTACAGGGGCACTCACACTCACACACACCCATAGACTGTGATAAGGGAGATTATCTGAGGGGACACAGATGGCCTCCTGGACCCACAGGTATAACCGGACACACACGCACCCGGACACTCACAGGGATATACACACTCACACACATCCATAGACACAAACTGTGATAAGGGAGACCATCTGAGGGGACACAGATGGCCTCCTGGACACACAAGTATATATCAATATTTAATTTATTATTTATTATTTAATTTTATTAAATAAGTAATCAAATTAATGTTTTTTAATAAAATATTATTTATTAAATTATTAAATAATTATATTAATAAAACAAATTAAATTAAATATAATAATTAAATATTTATTATTTAATTTACAAATATGACAGATTTTTTAAATATATATATATATATATATATATATATACATATATATATATATATATATATATATATATATATATATATATATATATATATATATATATATATATGTCGTACCTAGTAGCCAGAACGCACTTTTTGGACTACTATGCAAGGCCCGATTTGCCTAATAAGCCAAGTTTTCCTGAATTAATATGTTTTCTCTAATTTTTTTCTTATGAAATGATAAAGCTACCCATTTTATTATGTATGAGGGAAATTTTTTTTTATTGGAGTTAAAATTAACGTAGATATATGACCGAACCTAACCAACCCTACCTAACCTAACCTAACCTACCTTTATAGGTTAGGTTAGGTTAGGTAGCCGAAAACGTTAGGTTAGGTTAGGTTAGGTAGGTTAGGTAGTCGAAAAAACATTAATTCATGAAAACTAGGCTTATTAGGCAAATCGGGCCTTGCATAGTAGGCTGAGAAGTGCGTTCTGGCTACTAGGTACGACATATATATATATATATATATATATATATATATAAAGAGAATGTCTGTCTATGTTATGAGGCCACATGCTGGAGGCTGCAGCCATACACAGATTTATTTTAAAATTTATTTATTAATATATTATTAAGGCTTATTATTACTAAATTAATGTATTTGTAGAGGGAATGGTCTGGGGTAGGGAACGGGCATAGGTTGGTCAGTTTTGACTTTAGCTAAAGGATTTAGGAATGATTATTAATTATTCTTATCACTCCCCCCCCCCTCTCCCCTACCAATTTAATTAAAGTTAATTGTAAAATAATGCTTGAGATGGCTGAAGACTTTTTCGTACTTAGAAAAAAACTAAATTAAACACATAAAGAAGTTTATTGGTCCTGATTTAAGTTAAAGGAAGAGGTGCAAAGGTTGTTGTGGGGGGGGGGGAGGATACGGGATTTAGAGGTGGAATGAAGAGAGGGAACAGGGGGGGTGGTGCAGGTGAAACAGGGAGGAAGAGAGGGGGACAGGGGGTACTGTACAGGTGAAACAGGGATGGGGATGGAGGAACAGGGGGAGTGGTGCAGATGAAACAGGGATGAAGAGGGAGAAACAGGGGGGAGTGGTGCAGGTGAAACAGGGATGAAGAGGGAGAAACAGAGGGAGTGGTGCAGGTGAAACAGGGATGGGGGAACAGGGAGAGTGGTGCAGGTGAAACAGGGATGGGGATGGGGGAACAGGGGGAGTGGTGCAGGTGAAACAGGGATGGGGATGGGGGAACAGGGAAGTGGTGCAGGTGAAACAGGGATTAAAGGAAAATTATATAAGTAGATAGATGGATGTTTACATTGATTGCTAAATATATACATTGACGGATAGAGGGATGCATAGATGCATCCGTCTATCTGATAGATGGAAAGACATATGAGTAGATGGATGGATAGACAGAAGAGTTGATGGACGGATAAATGGAATATAAATGTATATAATTATAAATGGTTGCTTTATGGGAAGATAGATTGATGGATTGACAGATATAAGTAGATAGGTAGATGGATCCATTGATGGATTCATTTGTGCTTATCTCTTGAGGTTCTTCTTGAGATGATTTCGGGGCTTTAGTGTCCCCGCGGTCCGGTCCTCGACCAGGCCTCCACCCCCAGGAAGCAGCCCGTGACAGCTAACTAACACCCAGGTACCTGTTTTACTGCAAGGTAACAGGGGCACAGGGTGAAAGAAACTCTGCCCATTGTTTCTCGGCGGCGCCCGGAATCGAACCCGGGACCACACGATCACAAGTCCAGTGTGCTGTCCGCTCGGCCGACTGGCTCCCCGGTCGGAGGGGAGCTGGTGAACAGGCGAATCAGGTTAAAGAATATCTGTCGATTTGCTATTGCATCAACTGAGATTCGATATGGGACCATTAGGATTATAACCAACGAACTCTCTCCGTTTAGACGGTAGGCCTCCAGTTTGTGTGTGTGTGTGTGTAATTACCTAAGTGTAGTTACAGGATGAGAGCTACGCTCGTGGTGTCCCGTCTTCCCAGCACTCTTTGTCATATAACGCTTTGAAACTACTGACGGTCTTGGCCTCCACCACCTTCTCACTTAACTTGTTCCAACCGTCTACCACTCTATTTGCGAAGGTGAATTTTCTTATATTTCTTCGGCATCTGTGTTTAGCTAGTTTAAATCTATGACCTCTTGTTCTTGAAGTGCCAGGTCTCAGGAAATCTTCCCTGTCGATTTTATCAATTCCTGTTACTATTTTGTATGTAGTGATCATATCACCTCTTTTTCTTATGTCTTCTAGTTTTGGCATGTTTGTGTGTGTGTGTGTGTGTGTGTGTGTGTGTGTGTGTGTGTGTGTGTGTGTGTGTGTGTGTGTGTGTTAGAGAGAAATAGATGTAGTAGATATAAAAAAAGGAAAAATACATATATTTGATAGGCGGGGTCCAAGAGCTAATAACTCGATTCTGCAGATACATATAGTAAATACAAGGAGAAAATAAATACACACACACACACACACACATTAATTGATAATGGACTGTTTTGTGTGCGTATCCATGTGTACTATTGTCAAGACCGACAGACACGTGAAGCTATGTGTGTGTATGTGTACCTGTAATTGAACTGACATGTGTACGGTAATTATCTGTATGTGTCCATTTTAAACACATACAGATGTTTACCTAACCTAACCTAACCTACCTATAAAGGTAGGTTAGGTTAGGTTAGGTAGGGTTGGTTAGGTTCGGTCATATATCTACGTTAATTTTAACTCCAATAAAAAAAAATTTCCCTCATACATAATAAAATGGGTAGCTTTATCATTTCATAAGAAAAAAATTAGAGAAATTAGGTTAGGTAGGGTTGGTTAGGTTCGGTCATATATCTACGTTAATTTTAACTCCAATAAAAAAAAATTTCCCTCATACATAATAAAATGGGTAGCTTTATCATTTCATAAGAAAAAAATTAGAGAAAACATATTAATTCAGGAAAACTTGGCTTATTAGGCAAATCGGGCCTTGCATAGTAGTCCAAAAAGTGCGTTCTGGCTACTAGGTACGACATATATATATATATATATATATATATATATATATATATATATATATATATATATATATATATATGTATATATATATATATATATATATATATATATTTAAAAAATCTGTCATATTTGTAAATTAAATAATAAATATTTAATTATTATATTTAATTTAATTTGTTTTATTAATATAATTATTTAATAATTTAATAAAATAATATTTTATTAAAAAACATTAATTTGATTACTTATTTAATAAAATTAAATAATAAATAATAAATTAAATATTGATATATACTTGTGTGTCCAGGAGGCCATCTGTGTCCCCTCAGATGGTCTCCCTTATCACAGTTTGTGTCTATGGATGTGTGTGAGTGTGTATATCCCTGTGAGTGTCCGGGTGCGTGTGTGTCCGGTTATACCTGTGGGTCCAGGAGGCCATCTGTGTCCCCTCAGATAATCTCCCTTATCACAGTCTATGGGTGTGTGTGAGTGTGAGTGCCCCTGTAAGTGTTCGGGTGAGGGTGTGTGTGTGTGTGTGTGAGTGTCCGGGTTTATGTGAGGTTTGGTTCCAGGGAAACATCCTTCCCCCCCCCCCCTTCACGTATCTCCTCCCTTATTCCCTCCGTGGGTTCGAATCCCAGGTGATTAGACCTGCTCTAGGTCCAAGGATCCAAGGTATCCATCCGTGGGCCCAACGGATTTCACCCCTTCCCCACTTTCCAAGGGCCAGGCCAATTCCAGCTATCCAGGGGACCTGTCGAAACAGAGGCAGCTACAGGAGGGGACACACAAATATTTGTGCCCTGCAGTTACACACCCGTTCCGACAGACTCGATCGCAATCTATCCAGATGAGAACACGTTCTCTTCCGACTAGACCACGCTGGAGTCGCTGTATGTCTCAAATTTGGTTCCTTTATTTATAGTTAGTATTTTTGGTGAATTAATTGATTTGTTTTAATTTTTTATTGACTTAGGTAGAACGATTTGGGGAGTTGGGGGTGGGGAGGGGGGGGGGGGGTTGTGTGTGTAATGGATTGTCGAGATCGTGGTTGGTTAGTATTTATCTAGTTGTGTTCACCTAGTTTTGCTTGCGAGGGTTGAGCTCTACTCTTTCGGCCCGCCTCTCAACTGCCAATCAATCAATTTTTACTAACTAATAAAAAACATTCCACACACACACACCCAGGAAGCAGCCCGTAACAGCTGTCTAACGCCCAGGTACATATTTACTGCTAGGTAACAGGGGCATCAGAATGATAGAAACTCTGCTGATTTCCGTTTGTTCCATCACCGGGGGATCGAATGAGCTACGATTACGAGTCGAGAGCGACGTCCACTCAGCTATGAAGCCCCCTAGTTTGTGAATTGGTGCAAAAGATAATTTGGGAGAGGTTAAGGGAAAGGAATGATGTTTGGTGGCTTTGAAAGCTTTGGATGGGAGGGGGGTTGCCAGTTATGAATTAAAACTGTTAATTATTTAAGATAGGATATATATGCAAAAGACGTTGCGAGATATAGTAAAAAAAGTGTTTCTGACTGAGGTTAGGTACTGTGTGATTGACTTGTATGTTAGGAAAAAGAACATTTATTAGAAACTTAGATGATCTTTTGAAATGTTTCTTAGCAAATAGTTGCAAATTATTGTGTGAAAAGCATATGGTTCCCCTACCCTACACAAACACACGTGAGCACAATTAGTCCACGGAATTCAGAGAGAGTGAGAGTGAACAGCGAAATAGTAACAAAAAATGTGACAATGAGGGGAAACTATGTCATTCAAACGTTAACCATATAAATTACAGTAACACTAACCGAGCGTCCACATACATATTCCAATCAATTTACATAAATAAACATTCACTAATATATTCCTTTAAAATGGACACACGCAGATAGTTGCAGTACACATGTCAGTTAAATTACTGGTACACATAAACACTCATAGCTGGACGTGTCTGTCCATCTTGACAATAGTAGACATGTAACAAAAAATGTGACAATAATGGGAAACTATGTCATTCAAACGTATAAATGTTAACCATATAAATTACAGTAACACTAATCGCGCGCACACGTACATATGTCAATCAATTTACATAAATACACATTCTCTAATGTGTTCCTTTAAAATGGACACATACAGATAATTACCGTACACATGTCAGTTCAATTACAGGTACACATACACACACATAGCTTCACGTGTCTGTCGGTCTTGACAATAGTACACATGGATACGCACACAAAACAGTCCATTATCAATTAATGTGTGTGTGTGTGTGTGTGTATTTATTTTCTCCTTGTATTTACTATATGTATCTGCAGAATCGAGTTATTAGCTCTTGGACCCCGCCTATCAAATATATGTATTTTTCCTTTTTTTATATCTACTACATCTATTTCTCTCTAACACACACACACACACACACACACACACACACACACACACACACACACACACACACACACACACACACACACACACACACACACACACACACAAACATGCCAAAACTAGAAGACATAAGAAAAAGAGGTGATATGATCACTACATACAAAATAGTAACAGGAATTGATAAAATCGACAGGGAAGATTTCCTGAGACCTGGCACTTCAAGAACAAGAGGTCATAGATTTAAACTAGCTAAACACAGATGCCGAAGAAATATAAGAAAATTCACCTTCGCAAATAGAGTGGTAGACGGTTGGAACAAGTTAAGTGAGAAGGTGGTGGAGGCCAAGACCGTCAGTAGTTTCAAAGCGTTATATGACAAAGAGTGCTGGGAAGACGGGACACCACGAGCGTAGCTCTCATCCTGTAACTACACTTAGGTAATTACACACACACACACACAAACTGGAGGCCTACCGTCTAAACGGAGAGAGTTCGTTGGTTATAATCCTAATGGTCCCATATCGAATCTCAGTTGATGCAATAGCAAATCGACAGATATTCTTTAACCTGATTCGCCTGTTCACCAGCTCCCCTCCGACCGGGGAGCCAGTCGGCCGAGCGGACAGCACACTGGACTTGTGATCGTGTGGTCCCGGGTTCGATTCCGGGCGCCGCCGAGAAACAATGGGCAGAGTTTCTTTCACCCTGTGCCCCTGTTACCTTGCAGTAAAACAGGTACCTGGGTGTTAGTTAGCTGTCACGGGCTGCTTCCTGGGGGTGGAGGCCTGGTCGAGGACCGGACCGCGGGGACACTAAAGCCCCGAAATCATCTCAAGAAGAACCTCAAGAGATAAGCACAAATGAATCCATCAATGGATCCATCTACCTATCTACTTATATCTGTCAATCCATCAATCTATCTTCCCATAAAGCAACCATTTATAATTATATACATTTATATTCCATTTATCCGTCCATCAACTCTTCTGTCTATCCATCCATCTACTCATATGTCTTTCCATCTATCAGATAGACGGATGCATCTATGCATCCCTCTATCCGTCAATGTATATATTTAGCAATCAATGTAAACATCCATCTATCTACTTATATAATTTTCCTTTAATCCCTGTTTCACCTGCACCACTTCCCTGTTCCCCCATCCCCATCCCTGTTTCACCTGCACCACTCCCCCTGTTCCCCCATCCCCATCCCTGTTTCACCTGCACCACTCTCCCTGTTCCCCCATCCCTGTTTCACCTGCACCACTCCCTCTGTTTCTCCCTCTTCATCCCTGTTTCACCTGCACCACTCCCCCCTGTTTCTCCCTCTTCATCCCTGTTTCATCTGCACCACTCCCCCTGTTCCTCCATCCCCATCCCTGTTTCACCTGTACAGTACCCCCTGTCCCCCTCTCTTCCTCCCTGTTTCACCTGCACCACTCCCCCTGTTCCCTCTCTTCATTCCACCTCTAAATCCCGTATCCTCCCCCCCCCCACAACAACCTTTGCACCTCTTCCTTTAACTTAAATCAGGACCAATAAACTTCTTTATGTGTTTAATTTAGTTTTTTTCTAAGTACGAAAAAGTCTTCAGCCATCTCAAGCATTATTTTACAATTAACTTTAATTAAATTGGTAGGGGAGAGGGGGGGGGGGGGAGTGATAAGAATAATTAATAATCATTCCTAAATCCTTTAGCTAAAGTCAAAACTGACCAACCTATGCCCGTTCCCTACCCCAGACCATTCCCTCTACAAATACATTAATTTAGTAATAATAAGCCTTAATAATATATTAATAAATAAATTTTAAAATAAATCTGTGTATGGCTGCAGCCTCCAGCATGTGGCCTCATAACATAGACAGACATTCTCTTTATATATATATATATATATATATATATATATATATATATATATGTCGTACCTAGTAGCCAGAACGCACTTCTCAGCCTACTATGCAAGGCCCGATTTGCCTAATAAGCCTAGTTTTCATGAATTAATGTTTTTTCGACTACCTAACCTACCTAACCTAACCTAACCTAACGTTTTCTGCTACCTAACCTAACCTAACCTATAAAGATAGGTTAGGTTAGGTTAGGTAGGGTTGGTTAGGTTCGGTCATATATCTACGTTAATTTTAACTCCAATAAAAAAAAATTTCCCTCATACATAATAAAATGGGTAGCTTTATCATTTCATAAGAAAAAAATTAGAGAAAACATATTAATTCAGGAAAACTTGGCTTATTAGGCAAATCGGGCCTTGCATAGTAGTCCAAAAAGTGCGTTCTGGCTACTAGGTACGACATATATATATATATATATATATATATATATATATATATATATATATATATATATTTTTTAAAAATCTGTCATATTTGTAAATTAAATAATAAATATTTAATTATTATATTTAATTTAATTTGTTTTATTAATATAATTATTTAATAATTTAATAAAATAATATTTTATTAAAAAACATTAATTTGATTACTTATTTAATAAAATTAAATAATAAATAATAAATTAAATATTGATATATACTTGTGTGTCCAGGAGGCCATCTGTGTCCCCTCAGATGGTCTCCCTTATCACAGTTTGTGTCTATGGATGTGTGTGAGTGTGTATATCCCTGTGAGTGTCCGGGTGCGTGTGTGTCCGGTTATACCTGTGGGTCCAGGAGGCCATCTGTGTCCCCTCAGATAATCTCCCTTATCACAGTCTATGGGTGTGTGTGAGTGTGAGTGCCCCTGTAAGTGTTCGGGTGAGGGTGTGTGTGTGTGTGTGTGAGTGTCCGGGTTTATGTGAGGTTTGGTTCCAGGGAAACATCCTTCCCCCCCCCCCCTTCACGTATCTCCTCCCTTATTCCCTCCGTGGGTTCGAATCCCAGGTGATTAGACCTGCTCTAGGTCCAAGGATCCAAGGTATCCATCCGTGGGCCCAACGGATTTCACCCCTTCCCCTCTTTCCAAGGGCCAGGCCAATTCCAGCTATCCAGGGGACCTGTCGAAACAGAGGCAGCTACAGGAGGGGACACACAAATATTTGTGCCCTGCAGTTACACACCCGTTCCGACAGACTCGATCGCAATCTATCCAGATGAGAACACGTTCTCTTCCGACTAGACCACGCTGGAGTCGCTGTATGTCTCAAATTTGGTTCCTTTATTTATAGTTAGTATTTTTGGTGAATTAATTGATTTGTTTTAATTTTTTATTGACTTAGGTAGAACGATTTGGGGAGTTGGGGGGGGGGGGGGGGTAGGGGGGGGGTTGTGTGTGTAATGGATTGTCGAGATCGTGGTTGGTTAGTATTTATCTAGTTGTGTTCACCTAGTTGTGCTTGCGAGGGTTGAGCTCTACTCTTTCGGCCCGCCTCTCAACTGCCAATCAATCAATTTTTACTAACTAATAAAAAACATTCCACACACACACACCCAGGAAGCAGCCCGTAACAGCTGTCTAACGCCCAGGTACATATTTACTGCTAGGTAACAGGGGCATCAGAATGATAGAAACTCTGCTGATTTCCGTTTGTTCCATCACCGGGGGATCGAATGAGCTACGATTACGAGTCGAGAGCGACGTCCACTCAGCTATGAAGCCCCCTAGTTTGTGAATTGGTGCAAAAGATAATTTGGGAGAGGTTAAGGGAAAGGAATGATGTTTGGTGGCTTTGAAAGCTTTGGATGGGAGGGGGGTTGCCAGTTATGAATTAAAACTGTTAATTATTTAAGATAGGATATATATGCAAAAGACGTTGCGAGATATAGTAAAAAAAGTGTTTCTGACTGAGGTTAGGTACTGTGTGATTGACTTGTATGTTAGGAAAAAGAACATTTATTAGAAACTTAGATGATCTTTTGAAATGTTTCTTAGCAAATAGTTGCAAATTATTGTGTGAAAAGCATATGGTTCCCCTACCCTACACAAACACACGTGAGCACAATTAGTCCACGGAATTCAGAGAGAGTGAGAGTGAACAGCGAAATAGTAACAAAAAATGTGACAATGAGGGGAAACTATGTCATTCAAACGTTAACCATATAAATTACAGTAACACTAACCGAGCGTCCACATACATATTCCAATCAATTTACATAAATAAACATTCACTAATATATTCCTTTAAAATGGACACACGCAGATAGTTGCAGTACACATGTCAGTTAAATTACTGGTACACATAAACACTCATAGCTGGACGTGTCTGTCCATCTTGACAATAGTAGACATGTAACAAAAAATGTGACAATAATGGGAAACTATGTCATTCAAACGTATAAATGTTAACCATATAAATTACAGTAACACTAATCGCGCGCACACGTACATATGTCAATCAATTTACATAAATACACATTCTCTAATGTGTTCCTTTAAAATGGACACATACAGATAATTACCGTACACATGTCAGTTCAATTACAGGTACACATACACACACATAGCTTCACGTGTCTGTCGGTCTTGACAATAGTACACATGGATACGCACACAAAACAGTCCATTATCAATTAATGTGTGTGTGTGTGTGTGTGTATTTATTTTCTCCTTGTATTTACTATATGTATCTGCAGAATCGAGTTATTAGCTCTTGGACCCCGCCTATCAAATATATGTATTTTTCCTTTTTTTATATCTACTACATCTATTTCTCTCTAACACACACACACACACACACACACACACACACACACACACACACACACACACACACACACACACACACACACACACACACACACACACACACAAACATGCCAAAACTAGAAGACATAAGAAAAAGAGGTGATATGATCACTACATACAAAATAGTAACAGGAATTGATAAAATCGACAGGGAAGATTTCCTGAGACCTGGCACTTCAAGAACAAGAGGTCATAGATTTAAACTAGCTAAACACAGATGCCGAAGAAATATAAGAAAATTCACCTTCGCAAATAGAGTGGTAGACGGTTGGAACAAGTTAAGTGAGAAGGTGGTGGAGGCCAAGACCGTCAGTAGTTTCAAAGCGTTATATGACAAAGAGTGCTGGGAAGACGGGACACCACGAGCGTAGCTCTCATCCTGTAACTACACTTAGGTAATTACACACACACACACACAAACTGGAGGCCTACCGTCTAAACGGAGAGAGTTCGTTGGTTATAATCCTAATGGTCCCATATCGAATCTCAGTTGATGCAATAGCAAATCGACAGATATTCTTTAACCTGATTCGCCTGTTCACCAGCTCCCCTCCGACCGGGGAGCCAGTCGGCCGAGCGGACAGCACACTGGACTTGTGATCGTGTGGTCCCGGGTTCGATTCCGGGCGCCGCCGAGAAACAATGGGCAGAGTTTCTTTCACCCTGTGCCCCTGTTACCTTGCAGTAAAACAGGTACCTGGGTGTTAGTTAGCTGTCACGGGCTGCTTCCTGGGGGTGGAGGCCTGGTCGAGGACCGGACCGCGGGGACACTAAAGCCCCGAAATCATCTCAAGAAGAACCTCAAGAGATAAGCACAAATGAATCCATCAATGGATCCATCTACCTATCTACTTATATCTGTCAATCCATCAATCTATCTTCCCATAAAGCAACCATTTATAATTATATACATTTATATTCCATTTATCCGTCCATCAACTCTTCTGTCTATCCATCCATCTACTCATATGTCTTTCCATCTATCAGATAGACGGATGCATCTATGCATCCCTCTATCCGTCAATGTATATATTTAGCAATCAATGTAAACATCCATCTATCTACTTATATAATTTTCCTTTAATCCCTGTTTCACCTGCACCACTTCCCTGTTCCCCCATCCCCATCCCTGTTTCACCTGCACCACTCCCCCTGTTCCCCCATCCCCATCCCTGTTTCACCTGCACCACTCTCCCTGTTCCCCCATCCCTGTTTCACCTGCACCACTCCCTCTGTTTCTCCCTCTTCATCCCTGTTTCACCTGCACCACTCCCCCCTGTTTCTCCCTCTTCATCCCTGTTTCATCTGCACCACTCCCCCTGTTCCTCCATCCCCATCCCTGTTTCACCTGTACAGTACCCCCTGTCCCCCTCTCTTCCTCCCTGTTTCACCTGCACCACTCCCCCTGTTCCCTCTCTTCATTCCACCTCTAAATCCCGTATCCTCCCCCCCCCCACAACAACCTTTGCACCTCTTCCTTTAACTTAAATCAGGACCAATAAACTTCTTTATGTGTTTAATTTAGTTTTTTTCTAAGTACGAAAAAGTCTTCAGCCATCTCAAGCATTATTTTACAATTAACTTTAATTAAATTGGTAGGGGAGAGGGGGGGGGGGGGGGAGTGATAAGAATAATTAATAATCATTCCTAAATCCTTTAGCTAAAGTCAAAACTGACCAACCTATGCCCGTTCCCTACCCCAGACCATTCCCTCTACAAATACATTAATTTAGTAATAATAAGCCTTAATAATATATTAATAAATAAATTTTAAAATAAATCTGTGTATGGCTGCAGCCTCCAGCATGTGGCCTCATAACATAGACAGACATTCTCTTTATATATATATATATATATATATATATATATATATATATATATATATGTCGTACCTAGTAGCCAGAACGCACTTCTCAGCCTACTATGCAAGGCCCGATTTGCCTAATAAGCCTAGTTTTCATGAATTAATGTTTTTTCGACTACCTAACCTACCTAACCTAACCTAACCTAACGTTTTCTGCTACCTAACCTAACCTAACCTATAAAGATAGGTTAGGTTAGGTTAGGTAGGGTTGGTTAGGTTCGGTCATATATCTACGTTAATTTTAACTCCAATAAAAAAAAATTTCCCTCATACATAATAAAATGGGTAGCTTTATCATTTCATAAGAAAAAAATTAGAGAAAACATATTAATTCAGGAAAACTTGGCTTATTAGGCAAATCGGGCCTTGCATAGTAGTCCAAAAAGTGCGTTCTGGCTACTAGGTACGACATATATATATATATATATATATATATATATATATATATATATATATATATATATATATATTTTTTAAAAATCTGTCATATTTGTAAATTAAATAATAAATATTTAATTATTATATTTAATTTAATTTGTTTTATTAATATAATTATTTAATAATTTAATAAAATAATATTTTATTAAAAAACATTAATTTGATTACTTATTTAATAAAATTAAATAATAAATAATAAATTAAATATTGATATATACTTGTGTGTCCAGGAGGCCATCTGTGTCCCCTCAGATGGTCTCCCTTATCACAGTTTGTGTCTATGGATGTGTGTGAGTGTGTATATCCCTGTGAGTGTCCGGGTGCGTGTGTGTCCGGTTATACCTGTGGGTCCAGGAGGCCATCTGTGTCCCCTCAGATAATCTCCCTTATCACAGTCTATGGGTGTGTGTGAGTGTGAGTGCCCCTGTAAGTGTTCGGGTGAGGGTGTGTGTGTGTGTGTGTGAGTGTCCGGGTTTATGTGAGGTTTGGTTCCAGGGAAACATCCTTCCCCCCCCCCCCTTCACGTATCTCCTCCCTTATTCCCTCCGTGGGTTCGAATCCCAGGTGATTAGACCTGCTCTAGGTCCAAGGATCCAAGGTATCCATCCGTGGGCCCAACGGATTTCACCCCTTCCCCTCTTTCCAAGGGCCAGGCCAATTCCAGCTATCCAGGGGACCTGTCGAAACAGAGGCAGCTACAGGAGGGGACACACAAATATTTGTGCCCTGCAGTTACACACCCGTTCCGACAGACTCGATCGCAATCTATCCAGATGAGAACACGTTCTCTTCCGACTAGACCACGCTGGAGTCGCTGTATGTCTCAAATTTGGTTCCTTTATTTATAGTTAGTATTTTTGGTGAATTAATTGATTTGTTTTAATTTTTTATTGACTTAGGTAGAACGATTTGGGGAGTTGGGGGGGGGGGGGGTAGGGGGGGGGTTGTGTGTGTAATGGATTGTCGAGATCGTGGTTGGTTAGTATTTATCTAGTTGTGTTCACCTAGTTGTGCTTGCGAGGGTTGAGCTCTACTCTTTCGGCCCGCCTCTCAACTGCCAATCAATCAATTTTTACTAACTAATAAAAAACATTCCACACACACACACCCAGGAAGCAGCCCGTAACAGCTGTCTAACGCCCAGGTACATATTTACTGCTAGGTAACAGGGGCATCAGAATGATAGAAACTCTGCTGATTTCCGTTTGTTCCATCACCGGGGGATCGAATGAGCTACGATTACGAGTCGAGAGCGACGTCCACTCAGCTATGAAGCCCCCTAGTTTGTGAATTGGTGCAAAAGATAATTTGGGAGAGGTTAAGGGAAAGGAATGATGTTTGGTGGCTTTGAAAGCTTTGGATGGGAGGGGGGTTGCCAGTTATGAATTAAAACTGTTAATTATTTAAGATAGGATATATATGCAAAAGACGTTGCGAGATATAGTAAAAAAAGTGTTTCTGACTGAGGTTAGGTACTGTGTGATTGACTTGTATGTTAGGAAAAAGAACATTTATTAGAAACTTAGATGATCTTTTGAAATGTTTCTTAGCAAATAGTTGCAAATTATTGTGTGAAAAGCATATGGTTCCCCTACCCTACACAAACACACGTGAGCACAATTAGTCCACGGAATTCAGAGAGAGTGAGAGTGAACAGCGAAATAGTAACAAAAAATGTGACAATGAGGGGAAACTATGTCATTCAAACGTTAACCATATAAATTACAGTAACACTAACCGAGCGTCCACATACATATTCCAATCAATTTACATAAATAAACATTCACTAATATATTCCTTTAAAATGGACACACGCAGATAGTTGCAGTACACATGTCAGTTCAATTACTGGTACACATAAACACTCATAGCTGGACGTGTCTGTCCATCTTGACAATAGTAGACATGTAACAAAAAATGTGACAATAATGGGAAACTATGTCATTCAAACGTATAAATGTTAACCATATAAATTACAGTAACACTAATCGCGCGCACACGTACATATGTCAATCAATTTACATAAATACACATTCTCTAATGTGTTCCTTTAAAATGGACACATACAGATAATTACCGTACACATGTCAGTTCAATTACAGGTACACATACACACACATAGCTTCACGTGTCTGTCGGTCTTGACAATAGTACACATGGATACGCACACAAAACAGTCCATTATCAATTAATGTGTGTGTGTGTGTGTGTATTTATTTTCTCCTTGTATTTACTATATGTATCTGCAGAATCGAGTTATTAGCTCTTGGACCCCGCCTATCAAATATATGTATTTTTCCTTTTTTTATATCTACTACATCTATTTCTCTCTAACACACACACACACACACACACACACACACACACACACACACACACACACACACACACACACACACACACACACACACACACACACACACACAAACACACACACACAAACATGCCAAAACTAGAAGACATAAGAAAAAGAGGTGATATGATCACTACATACAAAATAGTAACAGGAATTGATAAAATCGACAGGGAAGATTTCCTGAGACCTGGCACTTCAAGAACAAGAGGTCATAGATTTAAACTAGCTAAACACAGATGCCGAAGAAATATAAGAAAATTCACCTTCGCAAATAGAGTGGTAGACGGTTGGAACAAGTTAAGTGAGAAGGTGGTGGAGGCCAAGACCGTCAGTAGTTTCAAAGCGTTATATGACAAAGAGTGCTGGGAAGACGGGACACCACGAGCGTAGCTCTCATCCTGTAACTACACTTAGGTAATTACACACACACACACACAAACTGGAGGCCTACCGTCTAAACGGAGAGAGTTCGTTGGTTATAATCCTAATGGTCCCATATCGAATCTCAGTTGATGCAATAGCAAATCGACAGATATTCTTTAACCTGATTCGCCTGTTCACCAGCTCCCCTCCGACCGGGGAGCCAGTCGGCCGAGCGGACAGCACACTGGACTTGTGATCGTGTGGTCCCGGGTTCGATTCCGGGCGCCGCCGAGAAACAATGGGCAGAGTTTCTTTCACCCTGTGCCCCTGTTACCTTGCAGTAAAACAGGTACCTGGGTGTTAGTTAGCTGTCACGGGCTGCTTCCTGGGGGTGGAGGCCTGGTCGAGGACCGGACCGCGGGGACACTAAAGCCCCGAAATCATCTCAAGAAGAACCTCAAGAGATAAGCACAAATGAATCCATCAATGGATCCATCTACCTATCTACTTATATCTGTCAATCCATCAATCTATCTTCCCATAAAGCAACCATTTATAATTATATACATTTATATTCCATTTATCCGTCCATCAACTCTTCTGTCTATCCATCCATCTACTCATATGTCTTTCCATCTATCAGATAGACGGATGCATCTATGCATCCCTCTATCCGTCAATGTATATATTTAGCAATCAATGTAAACATCCATCTATCTACTTATATAATTTTCCTTTAATCCCTGTTTCACCTGCACCACTTCCCTGTTCCCCCATCCCCATCCCTGTTTCACCTGCACCACTCCCCCTGTTCCCCCATCCCCATCCCTGTTTCACCTGCACCACTCTCCCTGTTCCCCCATCCCTGTTTCACCTGCACCACTCCCTCTGTTTCTCCCTCTTCATCCCTGTTTCACCTGCACCACTCCCCCCTGTTTCTCCCTCTTCATCCCTGTTTCATCTGCACCACTCCCCCTGTTCCTCCATCCCCATCCCTGTTTCACCTGTACAGTACCCCCTGTCCCCCTCTCTTCCTCCCTGTTTCACCTGCACCACTCCCCCTGTTCCCTCTCTTCATTCCACCTCTAAATCCCGTATCCTCCCCCCCCCCACAACAACCTTTGCACCTCTTCCTTTAACTTAAATCAGGACCAATAAACTTCTTTATGTGTTTAATTTAGTTTTTTTCTAAGTACGAAAAAGTCTTCAGCCATCTCAAGCATTATTTTACAATTAACTTTAATTAAATTGGTAGGGGAGAGGGGGGGGGGGGGGGAGTGATAAGAATAATTAATAATCATTCCTAAATCCTTTAGCTAAAGTCAAAACTGACCAACCTATGCCCGTTCCCTACCCCAGACCATTCCCTCTACAAATACATTAATTTAGTAATAATAAGCCTTAATAATATATTAATAAATAAATTTTAAAATAAATCTGTGTATGGCTGCAGCCTCCAGCATGTGGCCTCATAACATAGACAGACATTCTCTTTATATATATATATATATATATATATATATATATATGTCGTACCTAGTAGCCAGAACGCACTTCTCAGCCTACTATGCAAGGCCCGATTTGCCTAATAAGCCTAGTTTTCATGAATTAATGTTTTTTCGACTACCTAACCTACCTAACCTAACCTAACCTAACGTTTTCTGCTACCTAACCTAACCTAACCTATAAAGATAGGTTAGGTTAGGTTAGGTAGGGTTGGTTAGGTTCGGTCATATATCTACGTTAATTTTAACTCCAATAAAAAAAAATTTCCCTCATACATAATAAAATGGGTAGCTTTATCATTTCATAAGAAAAAAATTAGAGAAAACATATTAATTCAGGAAAACTTGGCTTATTAGGCAAATCGGGCCTTGCATAGTAGTCCAAAAAGTGCGTTCTGGCTACTAGGTACGACATATATATATATATATATATATATATATATATATATATATATATATATATATATATATATATATATATTTTAAAAATCTGTCATATTTGTAAATTAAATAATAAATATTTAATTATTATATTTAATTTAATTTGTTTTATTAATATAATTATTTAATAATTTAATAAAATAATATTTTATTAAAAAACATTAATTTGATTACTTATTTAATAAAATTAAATAATAAATAATAAATTAAATATTGATATATACTTGTGTGTCCAGGAGGCCATCTGTGTCCCCTCAGATGGTCTCCCTTATCACAGTTTGTGTCTATGGATGTGTGTGAGTGTGTATATCCCTGTGAGTGTCCGGGTGCGTGTGTGTCCGGTTATACCTGTGGGTCCAGGAGGCCATCTGTGTCCCCTCAGATAATCTCCCTTATCACAGTCTATGGGTGTGTGAGTGTGAGTGCCCCTGTAAGTGTTCGGGTGAGGGTGTGTGTGTGTGTGTGTGAGTGTCCGGGTTTATGTGAGGTTTGGTTCCAGGGAAACATCCTTCCCCCCCCCCTTCACGTATCTCCTCCCTTATTCCCTCCGTGGGTTCGAATCCCAGGTGATTAGACCTGCTCTAGGTCCAAGGATCCAAGGTATCCATCCGTGGGCCCAACGGATTTCACCCCTTCCCCTCTTTCCAAGGGCCAGGCCAATTCCAGCTATCCAGGGGACCTGTCGAAACAGAGGCAGCTACAGGAGGGGACACACAAATATTTGTGCCCTGCAGTTACACACCCGTTCCGACAGACTCGATCGCAATCTATCCAGATGAGAACACGTTCTCTTCCGACTAGACCACGCTGGAGTCGCTGTATGTCTCAAATTTGGTTCCTTTATTTATAGTTAGTATTTTTGGTGAATTAATTGATTTGTTTTAATTTTTTATTGACTTAGGTAGAACGATTTGGGGAGTTGGGGGGGGGGGGGGTAGGGGGGGGGGGTTGTGTGTGTAATGGATTGTCGAGATCGTGGTTGGTTAGTATTTATCTAGTTGTGTTCACCTAGTTGTGCTTGCGAGGGTTGAGCTCTACTCTTTCGGCCCGCCTCTCAACTGCCAATCAATCAATTTTTACTAACTAATAAAAAACATTCCACACACACACACCCAGGAAGCAGCCCGTAACAGCTGTCTAACGCCCAGGTACATATTTACTGCTAGGTAACAGGGGCATCAGAATGATAGAAACTCTGCTGATTTCCGTTTGTTCCATCACCGGGGGATCGAATGAGCTACGATTACGAGTCGAGAGCGACGTCCACTCAGCTATGAAGCCCCCTAGTTTGTGAATTGGTGCAAAAGATAATTTGGGAGAGGTTAAGGGAAAGGAATGATGTTTGGTGGCTTTGAAAGCTTTGGATGGGAGGGGGGTTGCCAGTTATGAATTAAAACTGTTAATTATTTAAGATAGGATATATATGCAAAAGACGTTGCGAGATATAGTAAAAAAAGTGTTTCTGACTGAGGTTAGGTACTGTGTGATTGACTTGTATGTTAGGAAAAAGAACATTTATTAGAAACTTAGATGATCTTTTGAAATGTTTCTTAGCAAATAGTTGCAAATTATTGTGTGAAAAGCATATGGTTCCCCTACCCTACACAAACACACGTGAGCACAATTAGTCCACGGAATTCAGAGAGAGTGAGAGTGAACAGCGAAATAGTAACAAAAAATGTGACAATGAGGGGAAACTATGTCATTCAAACGTTAACCATATAAATTACAGTAACACTAACCGAGCGTCCACATACATATTCCAATCAATTTACATAAATAAACATTCACTAATATATTCCTTTAAAATGGACACACGCAGATAGTTGCAGTACACATGTCAGTTCAATTACTGGTACACATAAACACTCATAGCTGGACGTGTCTGTCCATCTTGACAATAGTAGACATGTAACAAAAAATGTGACAATAATGGGAAACTATGTCATTCAAACGTATAAATGTTAACCATATAAATTACAGTAACACTAATCGCGCGCACACGTACATATGTCAATCAATTTACATAAATACACATTCTCTAATGTGTTCCTTTAAAATGGACACATACAGATAATTACCGTACACATGTCAGTTCAATTACAGGTACACATACACACACATAGCTTCACGTGTCTGTCGGTCTTGACAATAGTACACATGGATACGCACACAAAACAGTCCATTATCAATTAATGTGTGTGTGTGTGTGTGTGTATTTATTTTCTCCTTGTATTTACTATATGTATCTGCAGAATCGAGTTATTAGCTCTTGGACCCCGCCTATCAAATATATGTATTTTTCCTTTTTTTATATCTACTACATCTATTTCTCTCTAACACACACACACACACACACACACACACACACACACACACACACACACACACACACACACACACACACACACACACACACAAACACACACACACAAACATGCCAAAACTAGAAGACATAAGAAAAAGAGGTGATATGATCACTACATACAAAATAGTAACAGGAATTGATAAAATCGACAGGGAAGATTTCCTGAGACCTGGCACTTCAAGAACAAGAGGTCATAGATTTAAACTAGCTAAACACAGATGCCGAAGAAATATAAGAAAATTCACCTTCGCAAATAGAGTGGTAGACGGTTGGAACAAGTTAAGTGAGAAGGTGGTGGAGGCCAAGACCGTCAGTAGTTTCAAAGCGTTATATGACAAAGAGTGCTGGGAAGACGGGACACCACGAGCGTAGCTCTCATCCTGTAACTACACTTAGGTAATTACACACACACACACACAAACTGGAGGCCTACCGTCTAAACGGAGAGAGTTCGTTGGTTATAATCCTAATGGTCCCATATCGAATCTCAGTTGATGCAATAGCAAATCGACAGATATTCTTTAACCTGATTCGCCTGTTCACCAGCTCCCCTCCGACCGGGGAGCCAGTCGGCCGAGCGGACAGCACACTGGACTTGTGATCGTGTGGTCCCGGGTTCGATTCCGGGCGCCGCCGAGAAACAATGGGCAGAGTTTCTTTCACCCTGTGCCCCTGTTACCTTGCAGTAAAACAGGTACCTGGGTGTTAGTTAGCTGTCACGGGCTGCTTCCTGGGGGTGGAGGCCTGGTCGAGGACCGGACCGCGGGGACACTAAAGCCCCGAAATCATCTCAAGAAGAACCTCAAGAGATAAGCACAAATGAATCCATCAATGGATCCATCTACCTATCTACTTATATCTGTCAATCCATCAATCTATCTTCCCATAAAGCAACCATTTATAATTATATACATTTATATTCCATTTATCCGTCCATCAACTCTTCTGTCTATCCATCCATCTACTCATATGTCTTTCCATCTATCAGATAGACGGATGCATCTATGCATCCCTCTATCCGTCAATGTATATATTTAGCAATCAATGTAAACATCCATCTATCTACTTATATAATTTTCCTTTAATCCCTGTTTCACCTGCACCACTTCCCTGTTCCCCCATCCCCATCCCTGTTTCACCTGCACCACTCCCCCTGTTCCCCCATCCCCATCCCTGTTTCACCTGCACCACTCTCCCTGTTCCCCCATCCCTGTTTCACCTGCACCACTCCCTCTGTTTCTCCCTCTTCATCCCTGTTTCACCTGCACCACTCCCCCCTGTTTCTCCCTCTTCATCCCTGTTTCATCTGCACCACTCCCCCTGTTCCTCCATCCCCATCCCTGTTTCACCTGTACAGTACCCCCTGTCCCCCTCTCTTCCTCCCTGTTTCACCTGCACCACTCCCGCTGTTCCCTCTCTTCATTCCACCTCTAAATCCCGTATCCTCCCCCCCCCCCCACAACAACCTTTGCACCTCTTCCTTTAACTTAAATCAGGACCAATAAACTTCTTTATGTGTTTAATTTAGTTTTTTTCTAAGTACGAAAAAGTCTTCAGCCATCTCAAGCATTATTTTACAATTAACTTTAATTAAATTGTTAGGGGAGAGGGGGGGGGGGGGAGTGATAAGAATAATTAATAATCATTCCTAAATCCTTTAGCTAAAGTCAAAACTGACCAACCTATGCCCGTTCCCTACCCCAGACCATTCCCTCTACAAATACATTAATTTAGTAATAATAAGCCTTAATAATATATTAATAAATAAATTTTAAAATAAATCTGTGTATGGCTGCAGCCTCCAGCATGTGGCCTCATAACATAGACAGACATTCTCTTTATATATATATATATATATATATATATATATATATATATATATATATATATATATGTCGTACCTAGTAGCCAGAACGCACTTTTTGGACTACTATGCAAGGCCCGATTTGCCTAATAAGCCAAGTTTTCCTGAATTAATATGTTTTCTCTAATTTTTTTCTTATGAAATGATAAAGCTACCCATTTTATTATGTATGAGGGAAATTTTTTTTTATTGGAGTTAAAATTAACGTAGATATATGACCGAACCTAACCAACCCTACCTAACCTAACCTAACCTACCTTTATAGGTTAGGTTAGGTTAGGTAGCCGAAAACGTTAGGTTAGGTTAGGTTAGGTAGGTTAGGTAGTCGAAAAAACATTAATTCATGAAAACTAGGCTTATTAGGCAAATCGGGCCTTGCATAGTAGGCTGAGAAGTGCGTTCTGGCTACTAGGTACGACATATATATATATATATATATATATATATATATATATATAAAGAGAATGTCTGTCTATGTTATGAGGCCACATGCTGGAGGCTGCAGCCATACACAGATTTATTTTAAAATTTATTTATTAATATATTATTAAGGCTTATTATTACTAAATTAATGTATTTGTAGAGGGAATGGTCTGGGGTAGGGAACGGGCATAGGTTGGTCAGTTTTGACTTTAGCTAAAGGATTTAGGAATGATTATTAATTATTCTTATCACTCCCCCCCCCCCTCTCCCCTACCAATTTAATTAAAGTTAATTGTAAAATAATGCTTGAGATGGCTGAAGACTTTTTCGTACTTAGAAAAAAACTAAATTAAACACATAAAGAAGTTTATTGGTCCTGATTTAAGTTAAAGGAAGAGGTGCAAAGGTTGTTGTGGGGGGGGGGGGAGGATACGGGATTTAGAGGTGGAATGAAGAGAGGGAACAGCGGGAGTGGTGCAGGTGAAACAGGGAGGAAGAGAGGGGGACAGGGGGTACTGTACAGGTGAAACAGGGATGGGGATGGAGGAACAGGGGGAGTGGTGCAGATGAAACAGGGATGAAGAGGGAGAAACAGGGGGGAGTGGTGCAGGTGAAACAGGGATGAAGAGGGAGAAACAGAGGGAGTGGTGCAGGTGAAACAGGGATGGGGGAACAGGGAGAGTGGTGCAGGTGAAACAGGGATGGGGATGGGGGAACAGGGGGAG
>NW_027190478.1:0-36485 GCF_040958095.1 Procambarus clarkii
TTGCTGTGGCGTGTGTGTGTCTTGTGTGTGCTGTGGCGTGTGTGTCCTTGTGTTGCTTGTGTGTGTGTGTGTCATTGTGTTGCTGTGGCGTGTGTGTCCTTGTGTTGCTGTGGCGTGTGTGTCATTGTGTTGCTTTGGCGTGTGTGTCCTTGTGTTGCTGTGGGTGTGTGTGTCCTTGTGTTGCTGTGCGTTTGTGTCCTTGTGTTGCTGTGGCGTGTGTGTCCTTGTGTTGCTGTGGCGTGTGTGTCCTGGTGTTGCTGTAGGCGTGTGTGTCCTTGTGTTGCTGTGGCTGTGTGTGTCCTTGTGTTGCTGTGGCGTTTTGTGTCCTTGTGTTGCTGTGGCGTTGTGTGTCCTTGTGTTGCTGTGGCGTGTGTGTCCATTGTGTTTGCTGTGGCGTGTGTGTCCTTGTGTTGCTGTGAGTGTGTGTCCTTGTGTTGCTGTTGGCGTGTGTGTCCTTGTGTTGCTGTGGCGTGTGTGTCCTTGTGTTGCTGTGGCGTGTGTGTCCTTGTGTTGCTGTGGCGTGTGTGTGTCCTTGTGTTGCTGTGGTGTGTGTGTCCTTGTGTTGCTGTGGCGTGTGTGTCCTTGTGTTGCTGTGGTGCGGTGTGTCCTTGTGTTGCTGTGGTGTGTGTGTCCTTGTGTTGCTGTGGCGTGTGTGTCCTTGTGTTGCTGTGGCGTGTGTGTCCTTGTGTTGCTGTGGCGTGTGTGTGTGTGTCTTGTGTGCTGTGCGTGTGTGTCCTTGTGTTGCTGTGGTGTGTGTGTCCTTGTGTTGCTGTGGTGTGCGTGTCCTTGTGTTGCTGTGGTGTGTGTGTGTCCTTGTGTTGCTGTGGCGTGTGTGTCCTTTTGTGTTGCTGTGGTGTGTGTCTTTGTGTTGCTGTGGTGTGTGTGTGTCCTTGTGTTGCTGTGTGTGTGTGTCATTGTGTTGCTGTGTTGTGTGTGTCGTTGTGTTGCTGTGGTGTGTGTGTGTCCTTGTGTTGCTGTGGCGTGTGTGTCCTTGTGTTGCTGTGGCGTGTGTGTCCTTGTGTTGCTGTGGCGTTGTGTGTCCTTGTGTTGCTGTGGCGTGTGTGTCCCTTCTGTTGCTGGTGGCGTGTGGGTCCTTGTGTTGCTGTGGCGTGTGTGTCCTTGTGTTGCTGTGGCGTGTGTGTCCTTGTGTTTGGCCTGTGGGCGTGTGGTGTCCTTGTGTTGCTGTGGCGTGTGTGTCCTTGTGTTGCTGTGGTGTGTGTGTGTGTCATTGTGTTGCTGTGGCGTGTGTGTCATTGTGTTGCTGTGGCGTGTGTGTCCTTGTGTTGCTGTGGCGTGTGTGTTCTTTTGTTGCTGTGGCGTGTGTGTCCTTGTGTTGCTGTGGCGTGTGTGTCCTTGTGTTGCTGTGGCGTGTGTCCTTGTGTTGCTGTGGCGAGTATGTCCTTGTGTTTCTGTGGCGTGTGTGTCCTTGTGTTGCTGTGGCGTGTGTGTCCTTGTGTTGCTGTGGTGTGTTGTGTCCTTGTGTTGCTGTGGCGGTGTGTGTCCCTTGTGTTGCTGTGGTGTGTGTGTCCTTGTGTTGCTGTGGTGTGTATGTCCTTGTGTTTCTGTGGCGTGTGTGTCCTTGTGTTGCTGTGGCGTATGTGTCCTTGTGTTGCTGTGGCGTGTGTGTCCTTGTGTTTCTGTGGCGTGTGTGTCCTTGTGTTGCTGTGGCGTGTGTGTCCTGGTGTTGCTGTGGCGTGTGTGTCCTGGTGTTGCTGTGGCGTGTGTGTCCTTGTGTTGCTGTGGCGTGTGTGTCCTTGTGTTGCTGTGACGTGTGTGTTCTTTTGTTGCTGTGGCGTGTGTGTCCTTGTGTTGCTGTGGCGTGTGTGTCCTTGTGTTGCTGTGGCGTGTGTGTCCTTGTGTTGCTGAGGTGTGTGTGTCCTTGTGTTGCTGTGGCGTGTGTGTCCTTGTGTTGCTGTGGTGTGTGTGTCCTTGTGTTGCTGTGGCGTGTGTGTCCTTGTGTTGCTGTGGCGTGTGTGTCCTTGTGTTACTGTGGTGTGTGTGTCCTTGTGTTGCTGTGGCGTGTGTGTCCTGGTGTTGCTGAAGCGTGTGTGTCCTTGTGTTGCTGTGGCGTATGTGTCCTTGTGTTGCTGTGGCGTGTGTGTCCTTGTGTTGCTGTAGCGTGTGTGTCCTTGTGTTGCTGTGGCGTATGTGTCCTTGTGTTGCTGTGGCGTGTGTGTCCTTGTGTTGCTGTGGTGTGTGTGTCCTTGTGTTGCTGTGGTGTGTGTGTCCTTGTGTTGCTGTGGCGTGTGTGTCCTTGTGTTGCTGTGGTGTATGTGTCCTTGTGTTGCTGTGGCGTGTGTGTCCTGGTGTTGCTGTGGCGAGTGTCCTTGTGTTGCTGTGGCGTGTGTGCTCTTGTGTTGCTGTGGCGTGTGTGTCCTGGTGTTGCTGTGGCGAGTGTCCTTGTGTTGCTGTGGCGTGTGTGCTCTTGTGTTGCTGTGGCGTGTGTGTCCTGGTGTTGCTGTAGCGTGTGTGTCCTTGTGTTGCTGTAGCGTGTGTGTCCTTGTGTTGCTGTGGCGTGTGTGTCCTTGTGTTGCTTTGGCGTGTGTGTCCTTGTGTTGCTGTGGTGTGTGTGTCCTGGTGTTGCTGTAGCGTGTGTGTCCTTGTGTTGCTGTGGCGTGTGTGTCCTTGTGTTGCTGTGGCGTGTGTGTCCTGGTGTTGCTGTAGCGTGTGTGTCCTTGTGTTGCTGTGGCGTATGTGTCCTTGTGTTGCTGTGGCTTTTGTGTCCTTGTTTTGCTGTGGCGTGTGTGTCCTTGTGTTGCTGTGGCGTGTGTGTCCATGTGTTGCTGTGGCGTGTGTGTCCTTGTGTTGCTGTGGCGTGTGTGTCCTTGTGTTGCTGTGGCGTGTGTGTCCTTGTGTTGCTGTGGCGTGTGTGTCCTTGTGTTGCTGTGGCGTGTGTGTCCATGTGTTGCTGTGGCGTGTGTGTGTCCTTGTGTTGCTGTGGTGTGTGTGTGTCCTTGTGTTGCTGTGGTGTACGTGTGTGTCCTTGTGTTGCTGTGGTGTACGAGTGTGTCCTTGTGTTGCTGTGGTGTGTGTGTCCTTGTGTTGCTGTGGTGTGTGTGTGTCCTTGTGTTGCTGTGGCGTGTGTGTCCTTGTGTTGCTGTGGTGTGTGTGTGTGTCATTGTGATGCTGTGGCGTGTGTGTCCTTGTGTTGCTGTGGTGTGTGTGTGTCATTGTGTTGCTGTGGTGTGCGTGTCCTTGTGTTGCTGTGGTGTGTGTGTGTCCTTGTGTTGCTGTGGCGTGTGTGTCCTTGTGTTGCTGTGGAGTGTGTGTCTTTGTGTTGCTGTGGTGTGTGTGTGTCATTGTGTTGCTGTGGTGTGTGTGTGTCATTGTGTTGCTGTGAATTGTGTGTGTCGTTGTGTTGCTGTGGCGTGTGTGTCCTTGTGTTGCTGTGGCGTGTGTGTCCTTGTGTTGCTGTGGCGTGTGTGTCATTGTGTTGCTGTGGCGTGTGTGTCCTTGTGTTGCTGTGGCGTGTGTGTCCTTGTGTTGCTGTGGCGTGTGTGTCCTTGTGTTGCTGTGGCGTGTGTGTCATTGTGTTGCTGTGGCGTGTGTGTGTCATTGTGTTGCTGTGGTGTGTGTCCTTGTGTTGCTGTGGTGTGTGTGTGTGTCATTGTGTTGCTGTGGCGTGTGTGTCCTTTTGTTGCTGTGGCGTGTGTGTCATTGTGTTGCTGTGGCGTGTGTGTCCTTGTGTTGCTGTGGCGTGTGTGTCATTGTGTTGCTGTGGCGTGTGTGTCATTGTGTTGCTGTGGTGTGTGTGTGTCCTTGTGTAGCTGTGGTGTGTGTTTGTCATTGTGTTGCTGTGGCGTGTGTGTGTCCTTGTGTTGCTGTGGCGTGTGTGTCATTGTGTTGCTGTGGTGTGTGTGTGTCCTTGTGTTGCTGTGGTGTGTGTTTGTCATTGTGTTGCTGTGGCGTGTGTGTGTCCTTGTGTTGCTGTGGCGTGTGTGTCATTGTGTTGCTGTGGCGTGTGTGTGTCCTTGTGTTGATGTTTCGTGTGTGTGTTCTTGTGTTCCTGTGGTGTGTGTGTGTCCTTGTGTTGCTGTGGTGTGTGTGTCCTTGTGATGCTGTGGTGTGTGTGTCCTTGTGTTGCTGTGGCGTGTGTGTCCTTGTGTTGCTGTGGCGTGTGTGTCCTTGTGTTGCTGTGGTGTGTGTGTGTGTCATTGTGTTGCTGTGGCGTGTGTGTCCTTGTGTTGCTGTGGCGTGTGTGTCCTTGTGTTGCTGTGGCGTGTGTGTTCTTTTGTTGCTGTGGCGTGTATGTCCTTGTGTTGCTGTGGCGTGTGTGTCCTTGTGTTGCTGTGGCGTGTGTGTCCTTGTGTTGCTGTGGTGTGTGTGTCCTTGTGTTGCTGTGGTGTGTGTGTCCTTGTGTTGCTGTGGCGTGTGTCCTTGTGTTGCTGTGGTGTGTGTGTGTGTCATTGTGTTGCTGTGGCGTGTGTGTCCTTTTGTTGCTGTGGCGTGTGTGTCATTGTGTTGCTGTGGCGTGTGTGTCCTTGTGTTGCTGTGGCGTGTGTGTCATTGTGTTGCTGTGGCGTGTGTGTCATTGTGTTGCTGTGGTGTGTGTGTGTCCTTGTGTAGCTGTGGTGTGTGTTTGTCATTGTGTTGCTGTGGCGTGTGTGTGTCCTTGTGTTGCTGTGGCGTGTGTGTCCTTGTGATGCTGTGGTGTGTGTGTCCTTGTGTTGCTGTGGCGTGTGTGTCCTTGTGTTGCTGTGGCGTGTGTCCTTGTGATGCTGTGGTGTGTGTGTCCTTGTGTTGCTGTGGCGTGTGTGTCCTTGTGTTGCTGTGGCGTGTGTGTCCTTGTGTTGCTGTGGTGTGTGTGTGTGTCATTGTGTTGCTGTGGCGTGTGTGTCCTTGTGTTGCTGTGGCGTGTGTGTCCTTGTGTTGCTGTGGCGTGTGTGTTCTTTTGTTGCTGTGGTGTGTGTGTCCTTGTGTTGCTGTGGCGTGTGTGTCCTTGTGTTGCTGTGGCGTGTGTGTCCTTGTGTTGCTGTGGTGTGTGTGTGTCATTGTGTTGCTGTGGCGTGTGTGTCCTTGTGTTGCTGTGGCGTGTGTGTCCTTGTGTTGCTGTGGCGTGTGTGTTCTTTTGTTGCTGTGGCGTGTATGTCCTTGTGTTGCTGTGGCGTGTGTGTCCTTGTGTTGCTGTGGCGTGTGTGTCCTTGTGTTGCTGTGGCGTGTGTGTCATTGTGTTGCTGTGGCGTGTGTGTGTCATTGTGTTGCTGTGGTGTGTGTCCTTGTGTTGCTGTGGTGTGTGTGTGTGTCATTGTGTTGCTGTGGCGTGTGTGTCCTTTTGTTGCTGTGGCGTGTGTGTCATTGTGTTGCTGTGGCGTGTGTGTCCTTGTGTTGCTGTGGCGTGTGTGTCATTGTGTTGCTGTGGCGTGTGTGTCATTGTGTTGCTGTGGTGTGTGTGTGTCCTTGTGTAGCTGTGGTGTGTGTTTGTCATTGTGTTGCTGTGGCGTGTGTGTGTCCTTGTGTTGCTGTGGCGTGTGTGTCATTGTGTTGCTGTGGTGTGTGTGTGTCCTTGTGTTGCTGTGGTGTGTGTTTGTCATTGTGTTGCTGTGGCGTGTGTGTGTCCTTGTGTTGCTGTGGAGTGTGTGTCATTGTGTTGCTGTGGCGTGTGTGTGTCCTTGTGTTGATGTTTCGTGTGTGTGTTCTTGTGTTCCTGTGGTGTGTGTGTGTCCTTGTGTTGCTGTGGTGTGTGTGTCCTTGTGATGCTGTGGTGTGTGTGTCCTTGTGTTGCTGTGGCGTGTGTGTCCTTGTGTTGCTGTGGCGTGTGTGTCCTTGTGTTGCTGTGGTGTGTGTGTGTGTCATTGTGTTGCTGTGGCGTGTGTGTCCTTGTGTTGCTGTGGCGTGTGCGTCCTTGTGTTGCTGTGGTGTTTGTGTCCTTGTGTTGCTGTGGTGTGTATGTCCTTGTGTTTCTGTGGCGTGTGTGTCCTTGTGTTGCTGTGGCGTATGTGTCCTTGTGTTGCTGTGGCGTGTGTGTCCTTATGTTGCTGTGGCGTGTGTGTCCTTGTGTTGCTGTGGCGTGTGTGTCCTTGTGTTGCTGTGGCGTGTGTGTCCTTGTGTTGCTGTGGCGTGTGTGTCCTTGTGTTGCTGTGGCGTGTGTGTCCTTGTGTTGCTGTGGCGTGTGTGTCCTTGTGTTGCTGTGGCGTGTGTGTCCTTGTGTTGCTGTGGCGTGTGTGTCCTTGTGTTGCTGTGGTGTGTGTGTGTGTCATTGTGTTGCTGTGGCGTGTGTGTCTTTGTGTTGCTGTGGCGTGTGTGTCCTTGTGTTGCTGTGGCGTGTGTGTTCTTTTGTTGCTGTGGCGTGTGTGTCCTTGTGTTGCTGTTGCGTGTGTGTACTTGTGTTGCTGTGGCGTGTGTGTCCTTGTGTTGCTGTGGCGTGTGTGTCCTTGTGTTGCCGTGGCGTGTGTGTCCTTGTGTTGCTGTGGCGTGTGTGTCCTTGTGTTGCTGTGGCGTGTGTGTCCTTGTGTTGCTGTGGCGTGTGTGTCCATGTGTTGCTGTGGCGTGTGTGTGTCCTTGTGTTGCTGTGGCGTGTGTGTCCTTGTGTTGCTGTGGTGTACGTGTGTGTCCTTGTGTTGCTGTGGTGTACGAGTGTGTCCTTGTGTTGCTGTGGTGTGTGTGTCCTTGTGTTGCTGTGGTGTGTGTGTGTCCTTGTGTTGCTGTGGTGTGTGTGTGTCCTTGTGTTGCTGTGGTGTGTGTCCTTGTGTTGCTGTGGTGTGTGTGTGTCATTGTGTTGCTGTGGCGTGTGTGTCCTTGTGTTGCTGTGGTGTGTGTGTGTCATTGTGATGCTGTGGCGTGTGTGTCCTTGTGTTGCTGTGGTGTGTGTGTGTCATTGTGTTGCTGTGGTGTGTGTGTCCTTGTGATGCTGTGGTGTGTGTGTGTCCTTGTGTTGCTGTGGTGTGTGTGTCCTTGTGTTGCTGTGGAGTGTGTGTCTTTGTGTTTCTGTGGTGTGTGTGTGTCATTGTGTTGCTGTGGTGTGTGTATGTCATTGTGTTGCTGTGAATTGTGTGTGTCGTTGTGTTGCTGTGGCGTGTGTGTCCTTGTGTTGCTGTGGCGTGTGTGTCATTGTGTTGCTGTGGCGTGTGTGTCCTTGTGTTGCTGTGGCGTGTGTGTCCTTGTGTTGCTGTGGCGTGTGTGTCATTGTGTTGCTGTGGCGTGTGTGTGTCATTGTGTTGCTGTGGTGTGTGTGTCCTTGTGTTGCTGTGGTGTGTGTGTGTCATTGTGTTGCTGTGGCGTGTGTGTGTCCTTGTGTTGCTGTGGCGTGTGTGTCATTGTGTTGCTGTGGCGTGTGTCCTTGTGTTGCTGTGGCGTGTGTGTCATTGTGTTGCTGTGGCGTGTGTGTCATTGTGTTGCTGTGGTGTGTGTGTGTCCTTGTGTAGCTGTGTTGTGTGTTTGTCATTGTGTTGCTGTGGCGTGTGTGTGTCCTTGTGTTGCTGTGGCGTGTGTGTCATTGTGTTGCTGTGGCGTGTGTGTGTCCTTGTGTTGATGTTTCGTGTGTGTGTTCTTGTGTTCCTGTGGTGTGTGTGTGTCCTTGTGTTGCTGTGGTGTGTGTGTCCTTGTGTTGCTGTGGTGTGTGTGTCCTTGTGTTGCTGTGGCGTGTGTGTCCTTGTGTTGCTGTGGCGTGTGTGTCCTTGTGTTGCTGTGGTGTGTGTGTGTGTCATTGTGTTGCTGTGGCGTGTGTGTCCTTGTGTTGCTGTGGCGTGTGTGTCCTTGTGATGCTGTGGCGTGTGTGTTCTTTTGTTGCTGTGGCGTGTGTGTCCTTGGGTTGCTGTGGCGTGTGTGTCCTTGTGTTGCTGTGGCGTGTGTGTCCTTGTGTTGCTGTGGCGTGTATGTCCTTGTGTTGCTGTGGCGGGTGTGTTCTTTTGTTGCTGTGGCGTGTGTGTCCTTGTGTTGCTGTGGCGTGTGTGTCCTTGTGTTGCTGTGGCGTGTGTGTCCTTGTGTTGCTGTGGCGTGTATGTCCTTGTGTTTCTGTGGCGTGTGTGTCCTTGTGTTGCTGTGGCGTGTGTGTCCTTGTGTTGCTGTGGTGTGTGTGTCCTTGTGTTGCTGTGGCGTGTGTGTCCTTGTGTTGCTGTGGTGTGTGTGTCCTTGTGTTGCTGTGGTGTGTATGTCCTTGTGTTTCTGTGGCGTGTGTGTCCTTGTGTTGCTGTGGCGTGTGTGTTCTTTTGTTGCTGTGGCGTGTATGTCCTTGTGTTTCTGTGGCGTGTGTGTCCTTGTGTTGCTGTGGCGTGTGTGTCCTTGTGTTGCTGTGGTGTGTTTGTCATTGTGTTGCTGTGGCGTGTGTGTCCTTGTGTTGCTGTGGTGTGTGTGTGTGTCATTGTGTTGCTGTGGCGTGTGTGTCCTTGTGTTGCTGTGGCGTGTGTGTCCTTGTGTTGCTGTGGCGTGTGTGTTCTTTTGTTGCTGTGGCGTGTGTGTCCTTGTGTTGCTGTGGCGTGTGTGTCCTTGTGTTGCTGTGGCGTGTGTGTCCTTGTGTTGCTGTGGCGTGTATGTCCTTGTGTTGCTGTGGCGTGTGTGTTCTTTTGTTGCTGTGGCGTGTGTGTCCTTGTGTTGCTGTGGCGTGTGTGTCCTTGTGTTGCTGTGGCGTGTGTGTCCTTGTGTTGCTGTGGCGTGTATGTCCTTGTGTTTCTGTTGCGTGTGTGTCCTTGTGTTGCTGTGGCGTGTGTGTCCTTGTGTTGCTGTGGTGTGTGTGTCCTTGTGTTGCTGTGGCGTGTGTGTCCTTGTGTTGCTGTGGTGTGTGTGTCCTTGTGTTGCTGTGGTGTGTATGTCCTTGTGTTTCTGTGGCGTGTGTGTCCTTGTGTTGCTGTGGCGTATGTGTCCTTGTGTTGCTGTGGCGTGTGTGTCCTTGTGTTTCTGTGGCGTGTGTGTCCTTGTGTTGCTGTGGTGTGTGTGTCCTGGTGTTGCTGTGGCGTGTGTGTCCTTGTGTTGCTGTGACGTGTGTGTCCTTCTGTTGCTGTGGCGTGTGTGTCCTTGTGTTGCTGTGGCGTGTGTGTCCTTGTGTTGCTGTGACGTGTGTGTTCTTTTGTTGCTGTGGCGTGTGTGTCCTTGTGTTGCTGTGGCGTGTGTGTCCTTGTGTTGCTGTGGCGTGTGTGTCCTTGTGTTGCTGTGGTGTGTGTGTCCTTGTGTTGCTGTGGCGTGTGTGTCCTTGTCTTGCTGTGGCGTGTGTGTCCTTGTGTTGCTGTGGCGTGTGTGTCCTTGTGTTGCTGTGGCGTGTGTGTCCTTGTGTTACTGTGGTGTGTGTGTCCTTGTGTTGCTGTGGCGTGTGTGTCCTGGTGTTGCTGTAGCGTGTGTGTCCTTGTGTTGCTGTGGCGTATGTGTCCTTGTGTTGCTGTGGCGTGTGTGTCCTTGTTTTGCTGTGGTGTGTGTCCTTGTGTTGCTGTGGCGTATGTGTCCTTGTGTTGCTGTGGCGTGTGTGTCCTTGTGTTGCTGTGACGTGTGTGTTCTTTTGTTGCTGTGGCGTGTGTGTCCTTGTGTTACTGTGGTGTGTGTGTTCTTTTGTTGCTGTGGCGTGTGTGTCCTTGTGTTGCTGTGGCGTGTGTGTCCTTGTGTTGCTGTGGCGTGTGTGTCCTTGTGTTGCTGTGGTGTGTGTGTCCTTGTGTTGCTGTGGCGTGTGTGTCCTTGTCTTGCTGTGGCGTGTGTGTCCTTGTGTTGCTGTGGCGTGTGTGTCCTTGTGTTGCTGTGGCGTGTGTGTCCTTGTGTTACTGTGGTGTGTGTGTCCTTGTGTTGCTGTGGCGTGTGTGTCCTGGTGTTGCTGTAGCGTGTGTGTCCTTGTGTTGCTGTGGCGTATGTGTCCTTGTGTTGCTGTGGCGTGTGTGTCCTTGTTTTGCTGTGGTGTGTGTGTGTCTTTGTGTTGCTGTGGTGTGTGTGTCCTTGTGTTGCTGTGGCGTGTGTCCTTGTGTTGCGGCGGCGTGTGTGTCCTTGTGTTGCTGTGGCGTGTGTGTCCTTGTGTTGCTGTGGCGTGTGTGTCCATGTGTTGCTGTGGTGTATGTGTCCTTGTGTTGCTGTGGCGTGTGTGTCCTGGTGTTGCTGTGGCGAGTGTCCTTGTGTTGCTGTGGCGTGTGTGCTCTTGTGTTGCTGTGGCGTGTGTGTCCTGGTGTTGCTGTAGTGTGTGTGTCCTTGTGTTGCTGTAGCGTGTGTGTCCTTGTGTTGCTGTGGCGTGTGTGTCCTTGTGTTGCTTTGGCGTGTGTGTCCTTGTGTTGCTGTGGTGTGTGTGTCCTGGTGTTGCTGTAGCGTGTGTGTCCTTGTGTTGCTGTGGCGTGTGTGTCCTTGTGTTGCTGTGGCGTGTGTGTCCTGGTGTTGCTGTAGCGTGTGTGTCCTTGTGTTGCTGTGGCGTATGTGTCCTTCTGTTGCTGTGGCTTTTGTGTCCTTGTTTTGCTGTGGCGTGTGTGTCCTTGTGTTGCTGTGGCGTGTGTGTCCATGTGTTGCTGTGGCGTGTGTGTCCTTGTGTTGCTGTGGCGTGTGTGTCCTTGTGTTGCCGTGGCGTGTGTGTCCTTGTGTTGCTGTGGCGTGTGTGTCTTTGTGTTGCTGTGGCGTGTGTGTCCTTGTGTTGCTGTGGCGTGTGTGTCCATGTGTTGCTGTGGCGTGTGTGTGTCCTTGTGTTGCTGTGGTGTGTGTGTGTCCTTGTGTTGCTGTGGTGTACGTGTGTGTCCTTGTGTTGCTGTGGTGTACGAGTGTGTCCTTGTGTTGCTGTGGTGTGTGTCCTTGTGTTGCTGTGGTGTGTGTGTGTCCTTGTGTTGCTGTGGTGTGTGTGTGTCATTGTGTTGCTGTGGTGTGTGTGTCCTTGTGTTGCTGTGGTGTGTGTGTGTCCTTGTGTTGTTGTGGTGTGTGTGTGTCCTTGTGTTGCTGTGGTGTGTGTCCTTGTGTTGCTGTGGTGTGTGTGTGTCATTGTGTTGCTGTGGCGTGTGTGTCCTTGTGTTGTTGTGGTGTGTGTGTGTCATTGTGATGCTGTGGCGTGTGTGTCCTTGTGTTGCTGTGGTGTGTGTGTGTCATTGTGTTGCTGTGGTGTGTGTGTCCTTGTGTTGCTGTGGTGTGTGTGTGTCCTTGTGTTGCTGTGGCGTGTGTGTCCTTGTGTTGCTGTGGAGTGTGTGTCTTTGTGTTGCTGTGGTGTGTGTGTGTCATTGTGTTGCTGTGGTGTGTGTGTGTCATTGTGTTGCTGTGAATTGTGTGTGTCCTTGTGTTGCTGTGGCGTGTGTGTCCTTGTATTGCTGTGGCGTGTGTGTCCTTGTGTTGCTGTGGCGTGTGTGTCATTGTGTTGCTGTGGCGTGTGTGTCCTTGTGTTGCTGTGGCGTGTGTGTCCTTGTGTTGCTGTGGCGTGTGTGTCATTGTGTTGCTGTGGCGTGTGTGTGTCATTGTGTTGCTGTGGTGTGTGTGTCCTTGTGTTGCTGTGGTGTGTGTGTGTGTCATTGTGTTGCTGTGGCGTGTGTGTGTCCTTGTGTTGCTGTGGCGTGTGTGTCATTGTGTTGCTGTGGTGTGTGTGTGTCCTTGTGTAGCTGTGGTGTGTGTTTGTCATTGTGTTGCTGTGGCGTGTGTGTGTCCTTGTGTTGCTGTGGCGTGTGTGTCACTGTGTTGCTGTGGTGTGTGTGTGTCCTTGTGTTGCTGTGGTGTGTGTTTGTCATTGTGTTGCTGTGGCGTGTGTGTGTCCTTGTGTTGCTGTGGCGTGTGTGTCATTGTGTTGCTGTGGCGTGTGTGTGTCCTTGTGTTGATGTTTCGTGTGTGTGTTCTTGTGTTCCTGTGGTGTGTGTGTGTCCTTGTGATGCTGTGGTGTGTGTGTCCTTGTGTTGCTGTGGCGTGTGTGTCCTTGTGTTGCTGTGGCGTGTGTGTCCTTGTGTTGCTGTGGCGTGTATGTCCTTGTGTTTCTGTGGCGTGTGTGTCCTTGTGTTGCTGTGGCGTGTGTGTCCTTGTGTTGCTGTGGTGTGTGTGTCCTTGTGTTGCTGTGGCGTGTGCGTCCTTGTGTTGCTGTGGTGTGTGTCCTTGTGTTGCTGTTGTGTGTATGTCCTTGTGTTTCTGTGGCGTGTGTGTCCTTGTGTTGCTGTGGCGTATGTGTCCTTGTGTTGCTGTGGCGTGTGTGTCCTTGTGTTGCTGTGGCGTGTGTGTCCTTGTGTTGCTGTGGCGTGTGTGTCCTTGTGTTGCTGTGGCGTGTGTGTCCTTGTGTTGCTGTGGCGTGTGTGTCCTTGTGTTGCTGTGGCGTGTGTGTCCTTGTGTTGCTGTGGCGTGTGTGTCCTTGTGTTGCTGTGGCGTGTGTGTCCTTGTGTTGCTGTGGCGTGTGTGTCCTTGTGTTGCTGTGGTGTGTGTGTGTGTCATTGTGTTGCTGTGGCGTGTGTGTCCTTGTGTTGCTGTGGCGTGTGTGTCCTTGTGTTGCTGTGGCGTGTGTGTTCTTTTGTTGCTGTGGCGTGTGTGTCCTTGTGTTGCTGTGGCGTGTGTGTCCTTGTGTTGCTGTGGCGTGTGTGTCCTTGTGTTGCTGTGGCGTGTATGTCCTTGTATTTCTGTGGCGTGTGTGTCCTTGTGTTGCTGTGGCGTGTGTGTCCTTGTGTTGCTGTGGTGTGTGTGTCCTTGTGTTGCTGTGGCGTGTGTGTCCTTGTGTTGCTGTGGTGTGTGTGTCCTTGTGTTGCTGTGCTGTGTATGTCCTTGTGTTTCTGTGGCGTGTGTGTCCTTGTGTTGCTGTGGCGTATGTGTCCTTGTGTTGCTGTGGCGTGTGTGTCCTTGTGTTGCTGTGGCGTGTGCGTCCTTGTGTTGCTGTGGTGTTTGTGTCCTTGTGTTGCTGTGGTGTGTATGTCCTTGTGTTTCTGTGGCGTGTGTGTCCTTGTGTTGCTGTGAGTAGTAGGGTGTAAGCGCCACAGGTCCCCATTTTTTTTTTTTGCCAGAGGACCCCTGTAGGGTGTAAGCGCCACAGGTCCCCATTTTTTTTTTTGCCAGAGGACCCCTGTAGGGTGTAAGCGCCACAGGTCCCCATTTTTTTTTTGCCAGAGGACCCCTGTAGGGTGTAAGCGCCACAGGTCCCCATTTTTTTTTTTTTTTTTTTTGCCAGAGGACCCCTGTGGGGTGTAAGCGCCACAGGTCCCCATTTTTTTTTTTGCCAGAGGACCCCTGTGGGGTGTAAGCGCCACAGGTCCCCATTTTTTTTTTTTGCCAGAGGACCCCTGTGGGGTGTAAGCGCCACAGGTCCCCATTTTTTTTTCAGGTCAAATATCCCCTTTGCGCCCCAAGGGTTTCAGGTAAATTTAGAAAATTCCCTGTGGGCCCCAAGGGTTTCAGGTAAATTTTGTCAGTCGCAGATTTTAGAAGTAAGGATTTCTTATGAGAAAAATAATTTCCGAGACTTAGAAGTTTGTTAAAGCCTTATGGGAGAAATTCAAATAACGTGTGTAGCACTTTAGGGCTTCCAGGAGAACTCTACGGACATATTTTACATGTTTTCAACTTACAAAATCGTCTATGTAAGCCTTAGTTATTCATATAAATTTAGAAAATCACCTGTGTAAGTCAGGGTTTTCAAGTCTCGTACATCACACCCCCCTCCCTCCCCCCTTACCTCGCAATCTGTCGCGTCACCTTTATTTACTTTGCGCCCAGCCAGCCAGTCGGCTCTTAATCTTATCTTATCTTCATAATATCTGGACCGTCCCTCCTCTCTCTCTCTCTCTCTCCTTTCATTCAGTTCAACTATTTTCCAACATCGTATGTTTGCTCCTTTTCATTAAGCAAGTCAGTATGTTTGCTCCTTTTCATTAAGCAAGTCAGTTTTACACAAATAAATCATGTTAGTAAGCAAGTTCTAGCTCACGTTCCCCACCTTAGTCCCCTGTCGTATAAAGAATACTATCATTCCAATCCCTCTAAAATTTAAAAATAATCATATTTCAAATGTAGTTCAATACAGTAATTAGTTACCAAGCTCCAGCTCTTGTCCTCCGCCTTAGCTCTCTCTCGTATCTTCGTTAGTATCAGTCCAATTTCCCTGAAATTTCTACCCTCTGTATTTCAGACATAGTTTAGTAAATGCAAACAATTATCAAACTCTAGCTCTTGTCCCCAGCTTAGTTCATTTGTACAAAATCATTAGTAACAGTCCAAATTCCCTGAGATTTTTAGCCTCTGTATTTCAGACACCGTAAATAAGATCAAAACAGTTACCAAGCTCCAGCTCTTGTCCTCCGCCTTAGCTCTCTCTCGTATCTTCGTTAGTAACAGATCAATTCCCCTGAAATTTCTACCCTCTGTATTTCAGACACCGTAAATAAAATCAAGTCAGTTATCGAGCTCCAGCTCTCGTCCCCGCCTTAATTCTCTTTCGTATCTTTGTAAATAACCCATCAATTTCCCTAAAATTAAAAGCAGACATACTTCAAAGTTAGTAAATAAGATCAAGTCAGTTACTGAGCTCCCGCTCTCGTCCCCCACCCTCTTCCACCCTCAAGTCTTTGTAAATAAACCATCAATTTCCCCCGAAATTTTTACCCTCTGTATTTCAGACATAGTAAATATGAAGTAACAATTATAAAACTCTAGCTCTTGTCCTCTGTCCAAGTTCACTCATGTAAATTCATTACTATCAGTCCAAATCCCCCTGAGATTTAAACACCCAACTACATTTTCAGACATAGTAAATAAAAACCAGTTCAGTTATCAAGTTTCAACTCTTGTGCCCCCAGCTTAGTTCATTTTGTACAAGTTATTTATTTTCCAACTAAATCACCCTGAGATTTAAGATCACCTTATTTCTAACGTAGTAAAATTAACCAAGCTACATTTCCTCTGTCTTAGATCATCAGACATAATTATATCCGACCAAGTTCCTCTCCAGCCTATCTGTTTATCAGAATAATTACAGTACCCTCCCCTCCCCAACGTACCCAAACCTTCAATAATCATACTGTATTTGCATATTTTCTCTATATTCAGCTGTGTTCTTCACTTTTTGTCCATGTTTTCTGTGTTCATTCCATGTTCTACAGATGTTCACAACATGCTCAGTTCAAATTTTTTCTGCCGTTTTCCCCGTATGTTCACTATGTTCTTTGTCATGTTTTCATGTGCATCATATGTTCTCTGTATAACTTTTATACTCAATATTCATGTTCTCAATGTTCTTAGCGCTTTCTTCACATTTTTCCATGTTTTTCTGCATTCATTCCATGTTCTATAAATGTTCACAGCATGCTCAGTTCAATTCTTTTCTACCGCTTTCCCCGTATGTTCACTATGTTCTTTGTCAATATTCATGTTCCTCTACAAGTTCATATTCCCAGCATGTTCACTGTATTCATCAACTTTTCTTACATATGTTCTTTGCCATGTTCCCCATATGTTCTCTGGGTTTTTCCCCTTACATGTTATCTAACGTTCCTTAACTAAAAAATCTTTCACCAATCAACTAAAACATAGTCACTTTCGTCATTTCTCAACTAAACTTATTATCCAGTCAACTAAAAATAGTCAGAAATAGCCTCGTTCAACACTGTTCTTAACTAAAACAACCTTTCTCTTAGCTAAAAATTGTCAAAGGAAACTTTTTTCAGCACTTTCTTAACAGGCGCTATGTTTCATCAAGAAAAATTGTCAAAGGAAACTTTCCAAAACTGTTCATAACTAGCTTTTATCCATCGTCAATCAACTAAAAATAATAACTTTCATCATTTCTTAACTAAACATATTCCCCATTCATCAGAAAATAACCGTGTTCATCATGTTTCATTGTCAGTTCATAACTAAAATTATCTGCCAATCATCAGAAAAAGTCATGTTCATCATGTTTTGGCTTTTGCTCAACTAAAAGTATTCATCGGTCAACTAAAAATAGTTACTTCATCATGTTTCCTTGTCATTTCTTAACTGAAATATCACTTCTCTCATCTGAAAATAGTCAGGATTAACCTCATTCAACACCGTTCTTAACTAAAACAGCCTTTCGCTTAGCTAAAAATTGTCAAAGGAATCTTTTCAGCACTGTTCATAACTAACTTTATCCATAGTCAAGTAAGAAAATATAGTCAAAGATATCTATCATCGTCGTTCTTAACTGACATTTATACTTTGTGGAGCACTAAAATAGTCAAATGTAACTTTTTCAACACTTTCGTAACTAAAATTATATGTCGCTACGTAAGAAAAATAGTCAAAGGTGCTCTCCGTTACACCAAAGTTACTCTTCGAGAAATCAAAGACACTCTTCAATACATCAAGGACTTACTCAAAGACACCAAAGTTATTCTCAGAGTCATCAAAAGTTAATCTCAGTCATCAAAATGCTATTCTCCAAGTAGCCTTTCATTCATCAGAGAACTTTCTAAGACATCTTCGTTCATTAAAGTTAATCTCAGAGGCATAAAAGTTATTCTCGGAGCTATCAAAAAGTTAATCTCTAAAACAACAAAAGTTAAGCTCTGTCATCAAAGTTGATCTGCAAGATATCTTCGAGTCATCAAAGTTACTTTTCATTACATCAAAGACGCATTCAAATACTACCCATGTTCTCAGAAGTCATTCTCAAAGTCATCAAAAGTTATTCAAAGAGCTAACAAAAGTTATTCTCAGAGTCACCTTCGTTCTTCAGAGAAACTTTCCAAAACATCTTTGTTCATCAAAGTTAATCTCAGAGTTAACAAAGGTAATCTCTAACTCACTCTCAGTCATCAAAGTTAATCCAAGAGACGTCAAAGTTAATCCAAGACATCATCTTTCATCAAAGATATTCTCTCTAAGCCATCAATGTTCTTCTCTAAGACATAAAAGTTATTCTCTATGTCAACAAAAGTTATTCTCTGAGCTAACAAAATACTACTCATGTTCTCAAAGACATTCTCCAATTCATCAATGTTGTTTCAAAGACATCAAAGTTAATCTCAGAGTTATCCAAAGACATTCTCAAAGTCATCTAAAGTTATTCTCTAAGCCCTCAAAGTTATTCCCAGAGTCATCAAAAAGTTATTCTTCAAAACATAAAATTTGCTCTGTAAGATATCTTCGTTCATCAAACTTATTCTCAGAGATATCTAAAGTTATTCTCAGAACAATCAAAAGTTATTCTAAGACAACAAAGTCTTTCTCAGAGTCATCAAAGTTATTCTCAGAGTCACCTTTGTTATTCAAAGAAGCCTTCTGAGACATCCTCGTTCAACAAAAACTGTCCTCAGAGCCATCAAAAAGTTAAATACAGTCGTCAAAGTTATTCTCTAAGTATCTTTTCGTTCATCAGAGAAGCTTTCTAAGACATCTTTGTTCATCCAAGTTGTTCTCTAAGACATCAATCTTGTTCTCTAAGACATCAAAGATGTTCTCTAAATCATAAAAGTTAATCTCTAAGTTACCTTCGTTCATCAGAGAAACTTTCCAAAACATCTTCGTTCATCAAACTTGTTTTCAAAGTCATCAAATGTTATTCTCGAAGTCATCAAAGATATTTTCAGAGACATCTAAAGTTAATTTCTATGTTATAAAAGTTATTCTCAGAGACATCTAAAGTTAATCTTGGTCATCAAAGTTGTTCTCTAAACATCAATGTTGTTCTCCAAGACATCAAAGATGTTCTCAAAATCATAAAAGTTATTCCCAGAGCTATCAAAGTGATCTCTAATTCATCTTCGTTCTCCCAAAGTTGTTCTCTAAGACACCTTCGTTCATCAAAGAAACTCTCCTTCTTCCATCATGTTATTCTTTAAGACATCTTCAGTCATAAAATTTTCTCTCCAAAATGTAACTAGTTCAGCTTTTCATACCAAACCTGCATTTCTGTTAAAATATATTTTCGCAGACACTTTACCCTAAAACTGTTCTCTGAACTATCCTAACTTAACTTACCTTACCTTACCTATCTTACCTAACTTTACCTATGTTACCTTACCTTACCTACCTTTCCTAACTTAACCTGCTTAACCTATCTTACCTAACTTTACCTATGTTACCTTACCTTACCTACCTTTCCTAACCTAACTTTACCTATGTTACCTTACCTTACCTACCTTTCCTAACCTAACTTTACCTATGTTACCTTACCTTACCTACCTTTCCTAACTTATCCTGCTTAACCTATCTTACCTAACTTTACCTATGTTACCTTACCTACCTTTCCTAACTTAACCTGCTTAACCTATCTTACCTAACTTTACCTATTTTACCTAACTTTACCTATGTTACCTTACCTTACCGACCTTTCCTAACTTAACCCGCTTAACCTATCTTACCTAACTTTACCTATCTTACCTAACTTAACTTTCATAACCTAACTTTACCTATCCTAACATAACTTACCTTACCTTCCCTATCTTACCTAACTTTACCTATCCTAACATAACTTACCTTACCTTCCCTAACTTAACCTAACTTTACCTATCCTAACTTAACTTACCTTTCATAACCTAACTTTACCTATCCTAACATAACTTACCTTACCTTCCCTAACTTAACCTAACTTTACCTATCCTAACTTAACTTACCTAACTTATTCTGCTTAACATAACTTACCTTACCTTCCCTATCTTACCTAACTTTACCTATCCTATCCTAACCTAACTTGTCTTACCTAACTTAATCTTACTTTCCCAAACTGATGTATCCTAACTTATCTAGTCCAACCAGACATGCTCTAACTTACATAAGTATTCCTTCTTGTCTTTTGTGTTTCGTCAATCATTGTCTCATATTCATTTACTCATTTCATTAGTTAATTTCTCAAATGGTCACTTATGCATTTCAAGTGCTATTTGTTAGAGATTGGATATTTAAGCATTT
Organism: Procambarus clarkii; assembly: GCF_040958095.1. NCBI lineage: Eukaryota > Metazoa > Arthropoda > Malacostraca > Decapoda > Cambaridae > Procambarus > Procambarus clarkii. Next base: position 18,700 of record NW_027190478.1, read on the forward strand.
CAAAGAATTTTTGTTATATATGGGCATTTACTCATTTCAAGGGATAATTTCTCAAATGGACGTTTTTGCATTTCAAGTGTTATTTGTTTAAGATTGGGTATTTAACCATTTCAAAGGATTTTTGTTATATATGGGAACTTACTCGTTTCAAGGGCCAATTTCTCAAATGGTCATTTTTGCAGATCAAGGGTTATTTGTTAAAGTTCATCAAGTTGCTCATAAGTTGTATTTAGTAGGTTCTATCATATGTTCTTATTCCCCAACCCTTTAACCTAACCTTTCAGATGTAGTTTGTTGAATATATTATCCTTTTCCTAACCTTTCAGATGTAGTTTTGTTTCTCCTTTTTGTATATTTTTACCCAAACCATTTTTCCTTCTTTACTTTGATTCTCCTACTCCTTCTAACCCTCCTTTTCTATCTCTCTCCCTTATTCTTTCTCTTCCTCCCCCTCTCTCTCCCTCATTTGCTCAAATGCTCTCTTGTTTCTCAAATTCAAGTCTTATTGCTCCCATTCTCACACCCTTACTCTCATTCACTTAGTTTTTCTTTTTCTCAATTCAAGTCTTAGTGCTCCCATGCCCACACTCTCTCTCATTCTCTCTTCTTTGGTCCCATTCTCTTCCGCCCCCTCTCTCTTACTCCTTGCTCTTCTTTCATGCTCTCACTCCCTTGAGCTCTTGTTTCTCAATTTCAAGTCTTAGTAGATCTAATTCTTTACTATTGTAATTTTTATTATTACTATGATAAAGAATGAACTTATATGTGAAAACAAAGTAAAGAAGGAAAAATGGTTTGGGTAAAAATATACAAAAAGGAGAAACAAAACTACATCTGAAAGGTTAGGAAAAGGATAATATATTCAACAAACTACATCTGAAAGGTTAGGTTAAAGGGTTGGGGAATAAGAACATATGATAGAACCTACTAAATACAACTTATGAGCAACTTGATGAACTTTAACAAATAACCCTTGATCTGCAAAAATGACCATTTGAGAAATTGGCCCTTGAAACGAGTAAGTTCCCATATATAACAAAAATCCTTTGAAATGGTTAAATACCCAATCTTAAACAAATAACACTTGAAATGCAAAAACGTCCATTTGAGAAATTATCCCTTGAAATGAGTAAATGCCCATATATAACAAAAATTCTTTGAAATGCTTAAATATCCAATCTCTAACAAATAGCACTTGAAATGCATAAGTGACCATTTGAGAAATTAACTAATGAAATGAGTAAATGAATATGAGACAATGATTGACGAAACACAAAAGACAAGAAGGAATACTTATGTAAGTTAGAGCATGTCTGGTTGGACTAGATAAGTTAGGATACATCAGTTTGGGAAAGTAAGATTAAGTTAGGTAAGACAAGTTAGGTTAGGATAGGATAGGTAAAGTTAGGTAAGATAGGGAAGGTAAGGTAAGTTATGTTAAGCAGAATAAGTTAGGTAAGTTAAGTTAGGATAGGTAAAGTTAGGTTAAGTTAGGGAAGGTAAGGTAAGTTATGTTAGGATAGGTAAAGTTAGGTTATGAAAGGTAAGTTAAGTTAGGATAGGTAAAGTTAGGTTAAGTTAGGGAAGGTAAGGTAAGTTATGTTAGGATAGGTAAAGTTAGGTAAGATAGGGAAGGTAAGGTAAGTTATGTTAGGATAGGTAAAGTTAGGTTATGAAAGTTAAGTTAGGTAAGATAGGTAAAGTTAGGTAAGATAGGTTAAGCGGGTTAAGTTAGGAAAGGTCGGTAAGGTAAGGTAACATAGGTAAAGTTAGGTAAAATAGGTAAAGTTAGGTAAGATAGGTTAAGCAGGTTAAGTTAGGAAAGGTAGGTAAGGTAACATAGGTAAAGTTAGGTAAGATAGGTTAAGCAGGATAAGTTAGGAAAGGTAGGTAAGGTAAGGTAACATAGGTAAAGTTAGGTTAGGAAAGGTAGGTAAGGTAAGGTAACATAGGTAAAGTTAGGTTAGGAAAGGTAGGTAAGGTAAGGTAACATAGGTAAAGTTAGGTAAGATAGGTTAAGCAGGTTAAGTTAGGAAAGGTAGGTAAGGTAAGGTAACATAGGTAAAGTTAGGTAAGATAGGTAAGGTAAGGTAAGTTAAGTTAGGATAGTTCAGAGAACAGTTTTAGGGTAAAGTGTCTGCGAAAATATATTTTAACAGAAATGCAGGTTTGGTATGAAAAGCTGAACTAGTTACATTTTGGAGAGAAAATTTTATGACTGAAGATGTCTTAAAGAATAACATGATGGAAGAAGGAGAGTTTCTTTGATGAACGAAGGTGTCTTAGAGAACAACTTTGGGAGAACGAAGATGAATTAGAGATCACTTTGATAGCTCTGGGAATAACTTTTATGATTTTGAGAACATCTTTGATGTCTTGGAGAACAACATTGATGTTTAGAGAACAACTTTGATGACCAAGATTAACTTTAGATGTCTCTGAGAATAACTTTTATAACATAGAAATTAACTTTAGATGTCTCTGAAAATATCTTTGATGACTTCGAGAATAACATTTGATGACTTTGAAAACAAGTTTGATGAACGAAGATGTTTTGGAAAGTTTCTCTGATGAACGAAGGTAACTTAGAGATTAACTTTTATGATTTAGAGAACATCTTTGATGTCTTAGAGAACAAGATTGATGTCTTAGAGAACAACTTGGATGAACAAAGATGTCTTAGAAAGCTTCTCTGATGAACGAAAAGATACTTAGAGAATAACTTTGACGACTGTATTTAACTTTTTGATGGCTCTGAGGACAGTTTTTGTTGAACGAGGATGTCTCAGAAGGCTTCTTTGAATAACAAAGGTGACTCTGAGAATAACTTTGATGACTCTGAGAAAGACTTTGTTGTCTTAGAATAACTTTTGATTGTTCTGAGAATAACTTTAGATATCTCTGAGAATAAGTTTGATGAACGAAGATATCTTACAGAGCAAATTTTATGTTTTGAAGAATAACTTTTTGATGACTCTGGGAATAACTTTGAGGGCTTAGAGAATAACTTTAGATGACTTTGAGAATGTCTTTGGATAACTCTGAGATTAACTTTGATGTCTTTGAAACAACATTGATGAATTGGAGAATGTCTTTGAGAACATGAGTAGTATTTTGTTAGCTCAGAGAATAACTTTTGTTGACATAGAGAATAACTTTTATGTCTTAGAGAAGAACATTGATGGCTTAGAGAGAATATCTTTGATGAAAGATGATGTCTTGGATTAACTTTGACGTCTCTTGGATTAACTTTGATGACTGAGAGTGAGTTAGAGATTACCTTTGTTAACTCTGAGATTAACTTTGATGAACAAAGATGTTTTGGAAAGTTTCTCTGAAGAACGAAGGTGACTCTGAGAATAACTTTTGTTAGCTCTTTGAATAACTTTTGATGACTTTGAGAATGACTTCTGAGAACATGGGTAGTATTTGAATGCGTCTTTGATGTAATGAAAAGTAACTTTGATGACTCGAAGATATCTTGCAGATCAACTTTGATGACAGAGCTTAACTTTTGTTGTTTTAGAGATTAACTTTTTGATAGCTCCGAGAATAACTTTTATGCCTCTGAGATTAACTTTAATGAACGAAGATGTCTTAGAAAGTTCTCTGATGAATGAAAGGCTACTTGGAGAATAGCATTTTGATGACTGAGATTAACTTTTGATGACTCTGAGAATAACTTTGGTGTCTTTGAGTAAGTCCTTGATGTATTGAAGAGTGTCTTTGATTTCTCGAAGAGTAACTTTGGTGTAACGGAGAGCACCTTTGACTATTTTTCTTACGTAGCGACATATAATTTTAGTTACGAAAGTGTTGAAAAAGTTACATTTGACTATTTTAGTGCTCCACAAAGTATAAATGTCAGTTAAGAACGACGATGATAGATATCTTTGACTATATTTTCTTACTTGACTATGGATAAAGTTAGTTATGAACAGTGCTGAAAAGATTCCTTTGACAATTTTTAGCTAAGCGAAAGGCTGTTTTAGTTAAGAACGGTGTTGAATGAGGTTAATCCTGACTATTTTCAGATGAGAGAAGTGATATTTCAGTTAAGAAATGACAAGGAAACATGATGAAGTAACTATTTTTAGTTGACCGATGAATACTTTTAGTTGAGCAAAAGCCAAAACATGATGAACATGACTTTTTCTGATGATTGGCAGATAATTTTAGTTATGAACTGACAATGAAACATGATGAACACGGTTATTTTCTGATGAATGGGGAATATGTTTAGTTAAGAAATGATGAAAGTTATTATTTTTAGTTGATTGACGATGGATAAAAGCTAGTTATGAACAGTTTTGGAAAGTTTCCTTTGACAATTTTTCTTGATGAAACATAGCGCCTGTTAAGAAAGTGCTGAAAAAAGTTTCCTTTGACAATTTTTAGCTAAGAGAAAGGTTGTTTTAGTTAAGAACAGTGTTGAACGAGGCTATTTCTGACTATTTTTAGTTGACTGGATAATAAGTTTAGTTGAGAAATGACGAAAGTGACTATGTTTTAGTTGATTGGTGAAAGATTTTTTAGTTAAGGAACGTTAGATAACATGTAAGGGGAAAAACCCAGAGAACATATGGGGAACATGGCAAAGAACATATGTAAGAAAAGTTGATGAATACAGTGAACATGCTGGGAATATGAACTTGTAGAGGAACATGAATATTGACAAAGAACATAGTGAACATACGGGGAAAGCGGTAGAAAAGAATTGAACTGAGCATGCTGTGAACATTTATAGAACATGGAATGAATGCAGAAAAACATGGAAAAATGTGAAGAAAGCGCTAAGAACATTGAGAACATGAATATTGAGTATAAAAGTTATACAGAGAACATATGATGCACATGAAAACATGACAAAGAACATAGTGAACATACGGGGAAAACGGCAGAAAAAATTTGAACTGAGCATGTTGTGAACATCTGTAGAACATGGAATGAACACAGAAAACATGGACAAAAAGTGAAGAACACAGCTGAATATAGAGAAAATATGCAAATACAGTATGATTATTGAAGGTTTGGGTACGTTGGGGAGGGGAGGGTACTGTAATTATTCTGATAAACAGATAGGCTGGAGAGGAACTTGGTCGGATATAATTATGTCTGATGATCTAAGACAGAGGAAATGTAGCTTGGTTAATTTTACTACGTTAGAAATAAGGTGATCTTAAATCTCAGGGTGATTTAGTTGGAAAATAAATAACTTGTACAAAATGAACTAAGCTGGGGGCACAAGAGTTGAAACTTGATAACTGAACTGGTTTTTATTTACTATGTCTGAAAATGTAGTTGGGTGTTTAAATCTCAGGGGGATTTGGACTGATAGTAATGAATTTACATGAGTGAACTTGGACAGAGGACAAGAGCTAGAGTTTTATAATTGTTACTTCATATTTACTATGTCTGAAATACAGAGGGTAAAAATTTCGGGGGAAATTGATGGTTTATTTACAAAGACTTGAGGGTGGAAGAGGGTGGGGGACGAGAGCGGGAGCTCAGTAACTGACTTGATCTTATTTACTAACTTTGAAGTATGTCTGCTTTTAATTTTAGGGAAATTGATGGGTTATTTACAAAGATACGAAAGAGAATTAAGGCGGGGACGAGAGCTGGAGCTCGATAACTGACTTGATTTTATTTACGGTGTCTGAAATACAGAGGGTAGAAATTTCAGGGGAATTGATCTGTTACTAACGAAGATACGAGAGAGAGCTAAGGCGGAGGACAAGAGCTGGAGCTTGGTAACTGTTTTGATCTTATTTACGGTGTCTGAAATACAGAGGCTAAAAATCTCAGGGAATTTGGACTGTTACTAATGATTTTGTACAAATGAACTAAGCTGGGGACAAGAGCTAGAGTTTGATAATTGTTTGCATTTACTAAACTATGTCTGAAATACAGAGGGTAGAAATTTCAGGGAAATTGGACTGATACTAACGAAGATACGAGAGAGAGCTAAGGCGGAGGACAAGAGCTGGAGCTTGGTAACTAATTACTGTATTGAACTACATTTGAAATATGATTATTTTTAAATTTTAGAGGGATTGGAATGATAGTATTCTTTATACGACAGGGGACTAAGGTGGGGAACGTGAGCTAGAACTTGCTTACTAACATGATTTATTTGTGTAAAACTGACTTGCTTAATGAAAAGGAGCAAACATACTGACTTGCTTAATGAAAAGGAGCAAACATACGATGTTGGAAAATAGTTGAACTGAATGAAAGGAGAGAGAGAGAGAGAGAGGAGGGACGGTCCAGATATTATGAAGATAAGATAAGATTAAGAGCCGACTGGCTGGCTGGGCGCAAAGTAAATAAAGGTGACGCGACAGATTGCGAGGTAAGGGGGGAGGGAGGGGGGTGTGATGTACGAGACTTGAAAACCCTGACTTACACAGGTGATTTTCTAAATTTATATGAATAACTAAGGCTTACATAGACGATTTTGTAAGTTGAAAACATGTAAAATATGTCCGTAGAGTTCTCCTGGAAGCCCTAAAGTGCTACACACGTTATTTGAATTTCTCCCATAAGGCTTTAACAAACTTCTAAGTCTCGGAAATTATTTTTCTCATAAGAAATCCTTACTTCTAAAATCTGCGACTGACAAAATTTACCTGAAACCCTTGGGGCCCACAGGGGATTTTCTAAATTTACCTGAAACCCTTGGGGCGCAAAGGGGATATTTGACCTGAAAAAAAAATGGGGACCTGTGGCGCTTACACCCCACAGGGGTCCTCTGGCAAAAAAAAAAAAATGGGGACCTGTGGCGCTTACACCCCACAGGGGTCCTCTGGCAAAAAAAAAAATGGGGACCTGTGGCGCTTACACCCCACAGGGGTCCTCTGGCAAAAAAAAAAAAAAAAAAATGGGGACCTGTGGCGCTTACACCCTACAGGGGTCCTCTGGCAAAAAAAAAAATGGGGACCTGTGGCGCTTACACCCTACAGGGGTCCTCTGGCAAAAAAAAAAATGGGGACCTGTGGCGCTTACACCCTACAGGGGTCCTCTGGCAAAAAAAAAAATGGGGACCTGTGGCGCTTACACCCTACTACTGCTGTGGCGTATGTGTCCTTGTGTTGCTGTGGCGTGTGTGTCCTTATGTTGCTGTGGCGTGTGTGTCCTTGTGTTGCTGTGGCGTGTGTGTCCTTGTGTTGCTGTGGCGTGTGTGTCCTTGTGTTGCTGTGGCGTGTGTGTCCTTGTGTTGCTGTGGCGTGTGTGTCCTTGTGTTGCCTGTGGCGTGTGTGTCCTTGTGTTGCTGTGGCGTGTGTGTCCTTGTGTTGCTGTGGCGTGTGTGTCCTTGTGTTGCTGTGGTGTGTGTGTGTGTCATTGTGTTGCTGTGGCGTGTGTGTCTTTGTGTTGCTGTGGCGTGTGTGTCCTTGTGTTGCTGTGGCGTGTGTGTTCTTTTGTTGCTGTGGCGTGTGTGTCCTTGTGTTGCTGTTGCGTGTGTGTACTTGTGTTGCTGTGGCGTGTGTGTCCTTGTGTTGCTGTGGCGTGTGTGTCCTTGTGTTGCCGTGGCGTGTGTGTCCTTGTGTTGCTGTGGCGTGTGTGTCCTTGTGTTGCTGTGGCGTGTGTGTCCTTGTGTTGTTGTGGCGTGTGTGTCCATGTGTTGCTGTGGCGTGTGTGTGTCCTTGTGTTGCTGTGGCGTGTGTGTCCTTGTGTTGCTGTGGTGTACGTGTGTGTCCTTGTGTTGCTGTGGTGTACGAGTGTGTCCTTGTGTTGCTGTGGTGTGTGTGTCCTTGTGTTGCTGTGGTGTGTGTGTGTCCTTGTGTTGCTGTGGTGTGTGTGTGTCCTTGTGTTGCTGTGGTGTGTGTCCTTGTGTTGCTGTGGTGTGTGTGTGTCATTGTGTTGCTGTGGCGTGTGTGTCCTTGTGTTGCTGTGGTGTGTGTGTGTCATTGTGATGCTGTGGCGTGTGTGTCCTTGTGTTGCTGTGGTGTGTGTGTGTCATTGTGTTGCTGTGGTGTGTGTGTCCTTGTGATGCTGTGGTGTGTGTGTGTCCTTGTGTTGCTGTGGTGTGTGTGTCCTTGTGTTGCTGTGGAGTGTGTGTCTTTGTGTTTCTGTGGTGTGTGTGTGTCATTGTGGTTGCTGTGGTGTGTGTATGTCATTGTGTTGCTGTGAATTGTGTGTGTCGTTGTGTTGCTGTGGCGTGTGTGTCCTTGTGTTGCTGTGGCGTGTGTGTCATTGTGTTGCTGTGGCGTGTGTGTCCTTGTGTTGCTGTGGCGTGTGTGTCCTTGTGTTGCTGTGGCGTGTGTGTCATTGTGTTGCTGTGGCGTGTGTGTGTCATTGTGTTGCTGTGGTGTGTGTGTCCTTGTGTTGCTGTGGTGTGTGTGTGTCATTGTGTTGCTGTGGCGTGTGTGTGTCCTTGTGTTGCTGTGGCGTGTGTGTCATTGTGTTGCTGTGGCGTGTGTCCTTGTGTTGCTGTGGCGTGTGTGTCATTGTGTTGCTGTGGCGTGTGTGTCATTGTGTTGCTGTGGTGTGTGTGTGTCCTTGTGTAGCTGTGTTGTGTGTTTGTCATTGTGTTGCTGTGGCGTGTGTGTGTCCTTGTGTTGCTGTGGCGTGTGTGTCATTGTGTTGCTGTGGCGTGTGTGTGTCCTTGTGTTGATGTTTCGTGTGTGTGTTCTTGTGTTCCTGTGGTGTGTGTGTGTCCTTGTGTTGCTGTGGTGTGTGTGTCCTTGTGTTGCTGTGGTGTGTGTGTCCTTGTGTTGCTGTGGCGTGTGTGTCCTTGTGTTGCTGTGGCGTGTGTGTCCTTGTGTTGCTGTGGTGTGTGTGTGTGTCATTGTGTTGCTGTGGCGTGTGTGTCCTTGTGTTGCTGTGGCGTGTGTGTCCTTGTGATGCTGTGGCGTGTGTGTTCTTTTGTTGCTGTGGCGTGTGTGTCCTTGTGTTGCTGTGGCGTGTGTGTCCTTGTGTTGCTGTGGCGTGTGTGTCCTTGTGTTGCTGTGGCGTGTATGTCCTTGTGTTGCTGTGGCGGGTGTGTTCTTTTGTTGCTGTGGCGTGTGTGTCCTTGTGTTGCTGTGGCGTGTGTGTCCTTGTGTTGCTGTGGCGTGTGTGTCCTTGTGTTGCTGTGGCGTGTATGTCCTTGTGTTTCTGTGGCGTGTGTGTCCTTGTGTTGCTGTGGCGTGTGTGTCCTTGTGTTGCTGTGGTGTGTGTGTCCTTGTGTTGCTGTGGCGTGTGTGTCCTTGTGTTGCTGTGGTGTGTGTGTCCTTGTGTTGCTGTGGTGTGTATGTCCTTGTGTTTCTGTGGCGTGTGTGTCCTTGTGTTGCTGTGGCGTGTGTGTTCTTTTGTTGCTGTGGCGTGTATGTCCTTGTGTTTCTGTGGCGTGTGTGTCCTTGTGTTGCTGTGGCGTGTGTGTCCTTGTGTTGCTGTGGTGTGTTTGTCATTGTGTTGCTGTGGCGTGTGTGTCCTTGTGTTGCTGTGGTGTGTGTGTGTGTCATTGTGTTGCTGTGGCGTGTGTGTCCTTGTGTTGCTGTGGCGTGTGTGTCCTTGTGTTGCTGTGGCGTGTGTGTTCTTTTGTTGCTGTGGCGTGTGTGTCCTTGTGTTGCTGTGGCGTGTGTGTCCTTGTGTTGCTGTGGCGTGTGTGTCCTTGTGTTGCTGTGGCGTGTATGTCCTTGTGTTGCTGTGGCGTGTGTGTTCTTTTGTTGCTGTGGCGTGTGTGTCCTTGTGTTGCTGTGGCGTGTGTGTCCTTGTGTTGCTGTGGCGTGTGTGTCCTTGTGTTGCTGTGGCGTGTATGTCCTTGTGTTTCTGTGGCGTGTGTGTCCTTGTGTTGCTGTGGCGTGTGTGTCCTTGTGTTGCTGTGGTGTGTGTGTCCTTGTGTTGCTGTGGCGTGTGTGTCCTTGTGTTGCTGTGGTGTGTGTGTCCTTGTGTTGCTGTGGTGTGTATGTCCTTGTGTTTCTGTGGCGTGTGTGTCCTTGTGTTGCTGTGGCGTATGTGTCCTTGTGTTGCTGTGGCGTGTGTGTCCTTGTGTTTCTGTGGCGTGTGTGTCCTTGTGTTGCTGTGGTGTGTGTGTCCTGGTGTTGCTGTGGCGTGTGTGTCCCTTGTGTTGCTGTGACGTGTGTGTCCTTCTGTTGCTGTGGCGTGTGTGTCCTTGTGTTGCTGTGGCGTGTGTGTCCTTGTGTTTGCTGTGACGTGTGTGTTCTTTTGTTGCTGTGGCGTGTGTGTCCTTGTGTTGCTGTGGCGTGTGTGTCCTTGTGTTGCTGTGGCGTGTGTGTCCTTGTGTTGCTGTGGTGTGTGTGTCCTTGTGTTGCTGTGGCGTGTGTGTCCTTGTCTTGCTGTGGCGTGTGTGTCCTTGTGTTGCTGTGGCGTGTGTGTCCTTGTGTTGCTGTGGCGTGTGTGTCCTTGTGTTACTGTGGTGTGTGTGTCCTTGTGTTGCTGTGGCGTGTGTGTCCTGGTGTTGCTGTAGCGTGTGTGTCCTTGTGTTGCTGTGGCGTATGTGTCCTTGTGTTGCTGTGGCGTGTGTGTCCTTGTTTTGCTATGGTGTGTGTCCTTGTGTTGCTGTGGCGTATGTGTCCTTGTGTTGCTGTGGCGTGTGTGTCCTTGTGTTGCTGTGACGTGTGTGTTCTTTTGTTGCTGTGGCGTGTGTGTCCTTGTGTTGCTGTGGCGTGTGTGTCCTTGTGTTGCTGTGGCGTGTGTGTCCTTGTGTTGCTGTGGTGTGTGTGTCCTTGTGTTGCTGTGGCGTGTGTGTCCCTTGTCTTGCTGTGGCGTGTGTGTCCTTGTGTTGCTGTGGCGTGTGTGTCCTTGTGTTGCTGTGGCGTGTGTGTCCTTGTGTTACTGTGGTGTGGTGTGTCCTTGTGTTGCTGTGGCGTGTGTGTCCTGGTGTTGCTGTAGCGTGTGTGTCCTTGTGTTGCTGTGGCGTATGTGTCCTTGTGTTGCTGTGGCGTGTGTGTCCTTGTTTTGCTGTGGTGTGTGTGTGTCTTTGTGTTGCTGTGGTGTGTGTGTCCTTGTGTTGCTGTGGCGTGCGTCCTTGTGTTGCGGCGGCGTGTGTGTCCTTGTGTTGCTGTGGCGTGTGTGTCCTTGTGTTGCTGTGGCGTGTGTGTCCATGTGTTGCTGTGGTGTATGTGTCCTTGTGTTGCTGTGGCGTGTGTGTCCTGGTGTTGCTGTGGCGAGTGTCCTTGTGTTGCTGTGGCGTGTGTGCTCTTGTGTTGCTGTGGCGTGTGTGTCCTGGTGTTGCTGTAGTGTGTGTGTCCTTGTGTTGCTGTAGCGTGTGTGTCCTTGTGTTGCTGTGGCGTGTGTGTCCTTGTGTTGCTTTGGCGTGTGTGTCCTTGTGTTGCTGTGGTGTGTGTGTCCTGGTGTTGCTGTAGCGTGTGTGTCCTTGTGTTGCTGTGGCGTGTGTGTCCTTGTGTTGCTGTGGCGTGTGTGTCCTGGTGTTGCTGTAGCGTGTGTGTCCTTGTGTTGCTGTGGCGTATGTGTCCTTCTGTTGCTGTGGCTTTTGTGTCCTTGTTTTGCTGTGGCGTGTGTGTCCTTGTGTTGCTGTGGCGTGTGTGTCCATGTGTTGCTGTGGCGTGTGTGTCCTTGTGTTGCTGTGGCGTGTGTGTCCTTGTGTTGCCGTGGCGTGTGTGTCCTTGTGTTGCTTGTGGCGTGTGTGTCTTTGTGTTGCTGTGGCGTGTGTGTCCTTGTGTTGCTGTGGCGTGTGTGTCCATGTGTTGCTGTGGCGTGTGTGTGTCCTTGTGTTGCTGTGGTGTGTGTGTGTCCTTGTGTTGCTGTGGTGTACGTGTGTGTCCTTGTGTTGCTGTGGTGTACGAGTGTGTCCTTGTGTTGCTGTGGTGTGTGTCCTTGTGTTGCTGTGGTGTGTGTGTGTCCTTGTGTTGCTGTGGTGTGTGTGTGTCATTGTGTTGCTGTGGTGTGTGTGTCCTTGTGTTGCTGTGGTGTGTGTGTGTCCTTGTGTTGTTGTGGTGTGTGTGTGTCCTTGTGTTGCTGTGGTGTGTGTCCTTGTGTTGCTGTGGTGTGTGTGTGTCATTGTGTTGCTGTGGCGTGTGTGTCCTTGTGTTGTTGTGGTGTGTGTGTGTCATTGTGATGCTGTGGCGTGTGTGTCCTTGTGTTGCTGTGGTGTGTGTGTGTCATTGGTGTTGCTGTGGTGTGTGTGTCCTTGTGTTGCTGTGGTGTGTGTGTGTCCTTGTGTTGCTGTGGCGTGTGTGTCCTTGTGTTGCTGTGGAGTGTGTGTCTTTGTGTTGCTGTGGTGTGTGTGTGTCATTGTGTTGCTGTGGTGTGTGTGTGTCATTGTGTTGCTGTGAATTGTGTGTGTCCTTGTGTTGCTGTGGCGTGTGTGTCCTTGTATTGCTGTGGCGTGTGTGTCCTTGTGTTGCTGTGGCGTGTGTGTCATTGTGTTGCTGTGGCGTGTGTGTCCTTGTGTTGCTGTGGCGTGTGTGTCCTTGTGTTGCTGTGGCGTGTGTGTCATTGTGTTGCTGTGGCGTGTGTGTGTCATTGTGTTGCTGTGGTGTGTGTGTCCTTGTGTTGCTGTGGTGTGTGTGTGTGTCATTGTGTTGCTGTGGCGTGTGTGTGTCCTTGTGTTGCTGTGGCGTGTGTTGTCATTGTGTTGCTGTGGTGTGTGTGTGTCCTTGTGTAGCTGTGGTGTGTGTTTGTCATTGTGTTGCTGTGGCGTGTGTGTGTCCTTGTGTTGCTGTGGCGTGTGTGTCACTGTGTTGTCTTGTGGTGTGTGTGTGTGTCCTTGTGTTGCTGTGGTGTGTGTTTGTCATTGTGTTGCTGTGGCGTGTGTGTGTCCTTGTGTTGCTGTGGCGTGTGTGTCCATTGTGTTGCTGTGGCGTGTGTGTGTCCTTGTGTTGATGTTTCGTGTGTGTGTTCTTGTGTTCCTGTGGTGTGTGTGTGTCCTTGTGATGCTGTGGTGTGTGTGTCCTTGTGTTGCTGTGGCGTGTGTGTCCTTGTGTTGCTGTGGCGTGTGTGTCCTTGTGTTGCTGTGGCGTGTATGTCCTTGTGTTTCTGTGGCGTGTGTGTCCTTGTGTTGCTGTGGCGTGTGTGTCCTTGTGTTGCTGTGGTGTGTGTGTCCTTGTGTTGCTGTGGCGTGTGCGTCCTTGTGTTGCTGTGGGTGTGTGTCCTTGTGTTGCTGTTGTGTGTATGTCCTTGTGTTTCTGTGGCGTGTGTGTCCTTGTGTTGCTGTGGCGTATGTGTCCTTGTGTTGCTGTGGCGTGTGTGTCCTTGTGTTGCTGTGGCGTGTGTGTCCTTGGTGTTGCTGTGGCGTGTGTGTCCTTGTGTTGCTGTGGCGTGTGTGTCCTTGTGTTGCTGTGGCGTGTGTGTCCTTGTGTTGCTGTGGCGTGTGTGTCCTTGTGTTGCTGTGGCGTGTGTGTCCTTGTGTTGCTGTGGCGTGTGTGTCCTTGTGTTGCTGTGGCGTGTGTGTCCTTGTGTTGCTGTGGTGTGTGGTGTGTCATTGTGTTGCTGTGGCGTGTGTGTCCTTGTGTTGCTGTGGCGTGTGTGTCCTTGTGTTGCTGTGGCGTGTGTGTTCTTTTGTTGCTGTGGCGTGTGTGTCCTTGTGTTGCTGTGGCGTGTGTGTCCTTGTGTTGCTGTGGCGTGTGTGTCCTTGTGTTGCTGTGGCGTGTATGTCCTTGTATTTCTGTGGCGTGTGTGTCCTTGTGTTGCTGTGGCGTGTGTGTCCTTGTGTTGCTGTGGTGTGTGTGTCCTTGTGTTGCTGTGGCGTGTGTGTCCTTGTGTTGCTGTGGTGTGTGTGTCCTTGTGTTGCTGTGCTGTGTATGTCCTTGTGTTTCTGTGGCGTGTGTGTTGTGTTGCTGTGGCGTATGTGTCCTTGTGTTGCTGTGGGCGTGTGTGTCCTTGTGTTTCTGTGGCGTGTGTGTCCTTGTGTTGCTGTGGTGTGTGTGTCCTGGTGTTGCTGTGGCGTGTGTGTTGTGTTGCTGTGACGTGTGTGTCCTTCTGTTGCTGTGGCGTGTGTGTCCTTGTGTTGCTGTGGCGTGTGTGTCCTTGTGTTGCTGTGACGTGTGTGTTCTTTTGTTGCTGTGGCGTGTGTGTCCTTGTGTTGCTGTGGCGTGTGTGTCCTTGTGTTGCTGTGGCGTGTGTGTCCTTGTGATGCTGTGGTGTGTGTGTCCTTGTGTTGCTGTGGCGTGTGTGTCCTTGTCTTGCTGTGGCGTGTGTGTCCTTGTGTTGCTGTGGCGTGTGTGTCCTTGTGTTGCTGTGGCGTGTGTGTCCTTGAGTTACTGTGGTGTGTGTGTCCTTGTGTTGCTGTGGCGTGTGTGTCCTGGTGTTGCTGTAGCGTGTGTGTCCTTGTGTTGCTGTGGCGTATGTGTCCTTGTGTTGCTGTGGCGTGTGTGTCCTTGTGTTGCTGTGGTGTGGTGTCCTTGTGTTGCTGTGGTGTGTGTGTCCTTGTGTTGCTGTGGCGTGTGTGTCCTTGTGTTGCGGCGGCGTGTGTGTCCTTGTGTTGCTGTGGCGTGTGTGTCCTTGTGTTGCTGTGGCGTGTGTGTCCTTGTGTTGCTGTGGTGTATGTGTCCTTGTGTTGCTGTGGCGTGTGTGTCCTGGTGTTGCTGTGGCGAGTGTCCTTGTGTTGCTGTGGCGTGTGTGCTCTTGTGTTGCTGTGGCGTGTGTGTCCTGGTGTTGCTGTAGTGTGTGTGTCCTTGTGTTGCTGTAGCGTGTGTGTCCTTGTGTTGCTGTGGCGTGTGTGTCCTTGTGTTGCTTTGGCGTGTGTCCTTGTGTTGCTGTGGTGTGTGTGTCCTGATGTTGCTGTAGCGTGTGTGTCCTTGTGTTGCTGTGGCGTGTGTGTCCTTGTGTTGCTGTGGCGTGTGTGTCCTGGTGTTGCTGTAGCGTGTGTGTCCTTGTGTTGCTGTGGCGTATGTGTCCTTGTGTTGCTGTGGCTTTTGTGTCCTTGTTTTGCTGTGGCGTGTGTGTCCTTGTGTTGCTGTGGCGTGTGTGTCCATGTGATGCTGTGGCGTGTGTGTCCTTGTGTTGCTGTGGCGTGTGTGTCCTTGTGTTGCCGTGGTGTGTGTGTGTCATTGTGTTGCTGTGGCGTGTGTGTCCTTGTGTTGCTGTGGTGTGTGTGTGTCATTGTGATGCTGTGACGTGTGTGTCCTTGTGTTGCTGTGGTGTGTGTGTGTCATTGTGTTGCTGTGGTGTGTGTGTCCTTGTGTTGCTGTGGTGTGTGTGTGTCCTTGTGTTGCTGTGGCGTGTGTGTCCTTGTGTTGCTGTGGAGTGTGTGTCTTTGTGTTGCTGTGGTGTGTGTGTGTCATTGTGTTGCTGTGGAGTGTGTGTCTTTGTGTTGCTGTGGTGTGTGTGTGTCATTGTGTTGCTGTGGTGTGTGTGTGTCATTGTGTTGCTGTGAATTGTGTGTGTCCTTGTGTTGCTGTGGCGTGTGTGTCCTTGTATTGCTGTGGCGTGTGTGTCCTTGTGTTGCTGTGGCGTGTGTGTCATTGTGTTGCTGTGGTGTGTGTGTCCTTGTGTTGCTGTGGCGTGTGTGTCATTGTGTGCTGTGCTGTGGGTGTGTGTGTCATTGTGTTGCTGTGGTGTGTGTGTCCTTGTGTTGCTGTGGTGTGTGTGTGTGTCATTGTGTTGCTGTGGCGTGTGTGTGTCCTTGTGTTGCTGTGGCGTGTGTGTCATTGTGTTGCTGTGGCGTGTGTGTCCTTGTGTTGCTGTGGCGTGTGTGTAATTGTGTTGCTGTGGCGTGTGTGTCATTGTGTTGCTGTGGTGCGTGTGTGTGTCCTTGTGTAGCTGTGGTGTGTGTTTGTCATTGTGTTGCTGTGGCGTGTGTGTGTCCTTGTGTTGCTGTGGTGTGTGTGTCACTGTGTTGCTGTGGTATGTGTGGTCCTTGTGTGCTGTGGTGTGTGTTTGTCATTGTGTTGCTGTGGCGTGTGTGTGTCCTTGTGTTGCTGTGGCGTGTGTGTCATTGTGTTGCTGTGGCGTGTGTGTGTCCTTGTGTTGCTGTTTCGTGTGTGTGTTCTTGTGTTCCTGTGGTGTGTGTGTCCTTGTGTTGCTGTGGGTGTGTGTCCTTGAGTTGCTGTGGTGTGTGTGTGTGTCATTGTGTTGCTGTGGCGTGTGTGTCCTTATGTTGCCGTGGCGTGTGTGTCTTTGTGTTGCTGTGGCGTGTGTGTCTTTGTGTTGCTGTGGTGTGTATGTCCTTGTGTTTCTGTGGCGTGTGTGTGTCCTTGTGTTGCTGTGGGGTTTGTGTCCTTGTGTTGGTGGCGTGTGTGTCCTTGTGTTGCTGTGCGTGTGTGTCCTTGTGTTGCCGTGGCGTGTGTCTTTGTGTTGCTGTGGTGTGTATGTCCTTGTGTTTCTGTGGCGTGTGTGTCCTTGTGTTGCTGTGGCGTATGTGTCCTTGTGTTGCTGTGGCGTGTGTGTTCTTTTGTTGCTGTGGTGTGTGTGTGTCCTTGTGTTGCTGTGGCGTGTGTGTCCTTGTGTTGCTGTGGAGTGTGTGTCTTTGTGTTGCTGTGGTGTGTGTGTGTCATTGTGTTGCTGTGGTGTGTGTGTGTCATTGTGTTGCTGTGAATTGTGTGTGTCGTTGTGTTGCTGTGGCGTGTGTGTCCTTGTGTTGCTGTGGCGTGTGTGTCCTTGTGTTGCTGTGGCGTGTGTGTCATTGTGTTGCTGTGCGTGTGTGTCCTTGTGTTGCTGTGGCGTGTGTGTCCTTGTGTTGCTGTGGCGTGTGTGTCATTGTGTTGCTGTGGCGTGTGTGTCATTGTGTTGCTGTGGGTGTGTGTCCTTGTGTTGCTGTGGTGTGTGTGTGTGTCATTGTGTTGCTGTGGCGTGTGTGTGTCCGTGTGTTGCTGTGGCGTATGTGTCATTGTGTTGCTGTGGCGTGTGTGTCCTTGTGTTGCTGTGGCGTGTGTGTCATTGTGTTGCTGTGGCGTGTGTGTCATTGTGTTGCTGTGGTGTGTGTGTATCCTTGTGTAGCTGTGGTGTTGTTTGTCATTGTGTTGCTGTGGCGTGTGTGTGTCCTTGTGTTGCTGTGGCGTGTGTGTCATTGTGTTGCTGTGGTGTGTGTGTGTGTCCTTGTGTTGCTGTGGTGTGTGTTTGTCATTGTGTTGCTGTGGCGTGTGTGTGTCCTTGTGTTGCTGTGGCGTGTGTGTCATTGTGTTGCTGTGGCGTGTGTGTGTCCTTGTGTTGATGTTTCGTGTGTGTGTTCTTGTGTTCCTGTGGTGTGTGTGTGTCCTTGTGTTGCTGTGGTGGTGTGTCCTTGGGTTGCTGTGGTGTGTGTGTCCTTGTGTTGCTGTGGCGTGTGTGTCCTTGTGTTGCTGTGGCGTGTGTGTCCTTGTGTTGCTGTGGTGTGTGTGTGTGTCATTGTGTTGCTGTGGCGTGTGTGTCCTTGTGTTCCTGTGGCGTGTGTGTCCTTGTGTTGCTGTGGCGTGTGTGTTCTTTTGTTGCTGTGGCGTGTGTGTCCTTGTGTTGCTGGTGTGTGTGTCCTTGTGTGCTGTGGCGTGTGTGTCCTTGTGTTGCTGTGGCGTGTATGTCCTTGTGTTTCTGTGGCGTGTGTGTCCTTGTGTTGCTGTGGCGTGTGTGTCCTTGTGTTGCTGTGGTGTGTGTGTCTTTGTGTTGCTGTGGCGTGTGCGTCCTTGTGTTGCTGTGGTGTGTGTGTCCTTGTGTTGCTGTTGTGTGTATGTCTTGTGTTTCTGGGCGTGTTGTCCTTGTGTTGCTGTGGCGTATGTGTCCTTGTGTTGCTGTGGCGTGTGTGTCCTTGTGTTGCTGTGGCGTGTGTGTCCTTGTGTTGCTGTGGCGTGTGTGTCCTTGTGTTGCTGTGGCGTGTGTGTCCTTGTGTTGCTGTGGCGTGTGTGTCCTTGTGTTGCTGTGGCGTGTGTGTCTTGTGTTGCTGTGGCGTGTGTGTCCTTGTGTTGCTGTGG
>NW_027190479.1:0-36485 GCF_040958095.1 Procambarus clarkii
TGATTGAAAATGAAGTATTTAAGGTTATTATCTAATCAATTATGTGTTTGCATCATTTTTATCGTATATATATATGAATTATTACCCATGGACGGAAAATTCACAAAAACGTGGAAAACGGCAAAATATTGCCTAATTCGATGATATTTTGTTTAAATCACATGAAGGAAATAGAGATGATAAACGTCAAAATATTGCTATATTCGATGATTTTTCGTACGAAACAAAATGCAAGAAAACTTGCTTAAAATGCAATATTATGCGAAATTCTGAGATTTGAAGGCCAAATCACTTATCGTGATACTACATGAAATAGTATCGAAATATTGGTAAAAATGAATATATTTACGTAATATCAAACTACATGAAAAACGTGAAAAAAGTCACTATATAACCATATTTGAGGATTTTAACTTCAAATCATAGAGGGAGGTTTCGTATTATTTAGATCCAAGAAAAGACATATGTTGTTTCCAATACAAATGATAAAAAACAATGTGTTTTCATTAGAATTAACTATAATGTTCTTGATTTTCCGTTCATATTAACGATGGAAGATGTACACGTAAAACCGCTCTAATCCGGCTGAAACGTCGATATATGCAATAAAAACCGAACTTCTCCCCTTTTCAAAATCTTACTCAGTATTTTAACGAGAAACAAATAGATGATTGAAAATGAAGTATTTAAGGTTATTATCTAATCAATTATGTGTTTGCATCATTTTTATCGTATATATATGAATTATTACCCATGGACGGAAAATTCACAAAAACGTGGAAAACGGCAAAATATTGCCTAATTCGATGATATTTTGTTTAAATCACATGAAGGAAAAGGAGATGATAAACGTTAAAATATTGCTAAATTCGATGATTTTTCGTACGAAACAAAATGCAAGAAAACTTGCTTAAAATGCAATATTATGCGAAATTCTGAGATTTGAAGGCTAAATCACATATCGTGATACTACATGAAATAGTATCGAAATATTGGTAAAAATGAATATATTTACGTAATATCAAACTACATGAAAAACGTGAAAAAAGTCACTATATAACCATATTTGAGGATTTTAACTTCAAATCATAGAGCGAGGTTTCGTATTATTTAGTTCCAAGAAAAGACATATGACAATGTTGTTTCCAATACAAATGATAAAAAACAATGTGTTTTCATTAGAATTAACTAGTATGTTCTTGATTTTCCGTTTATATTAACGAGGGAAGATGTACACGTAAAACCGCTCTAATCCGGCTGAAACGTCGATATATGCAATAAAAACCGAACTTCTCCCCTTTACAATATCTTACTCAGTATTTTAACGAGAAACAAATAGATGATTGAAAATGAAGTATTTAAGGTTATTATCTAATCAATTATGTGTTTGCATCATTTTTATCGTATATAAATGAATTAAAACCCATGGACTGAAAATTCACAAAACGTGGAAAACGGCAAAATATTGCCTAATTCGATGATATTTTGTTTAAATCACATGAATGAAAAGGAGATGATAAACGTCAAAATATTGCTATATTCGATGATTTTTCGTACGAAACAAAATGCAAGAAAACTTGCTTAAAATGCAATATTATGCGAAATTCTGAGATTTGAAGGCCAAATCACATATCGTGATACTACATGAAATTGTATCGAAATATTGGTAAAAATGAATATATTTACGTAATATCAAACTACATGAAAAACGTGAAAAAAGTCACTATATAACCATATTTGAGGATTTTAACTTCAAATCATAGAGCGAGGTTTCGTATTATTTAGATCCAAGAAAAGACATATGTTGTTTCCAATACAAATGATAAAAAACAATGTGTTTTCATTAGAATTAACTATAATGTTCTTGATTTTCCGTTTATATTAACGATGGAAGATGTACACGTAAAACCGCTCTAATCCGGCTGAAACGTCGATATATGCAATAAAAACCGAACTTCTCCCCTTTTCAAAATCTTACTCAGTATTTTAACGAGAAACAAATAGATGATTGAAAATGAAGTATTTAAGGTTATTATCTAATCAATTATGTGTTTGCATCATTTTTATCGTATATATATATGAATTATTACCCATGGACGGAAAATTCACAAAAACGTGGAAAACGGCAAAATATTGCCTAATTCGATGATATTTTGTTTAAATCACATGAAGGAAAAGGAGATGAAAAACGTTAAAATATTGCTAAATTCGATGATTTTTCGTACGAAGCAAAATGCAAGAAAACTTGCTTAAAATGCAATATTATGCGAAATTCTGAGATTTGAAGGCTAAATCACATATCGTGATACTACATGAAATAGTATCGAAATATTGGTAAAAATGAATATATTTACGTAATATCAAACTACATGAAAAACGTGAAAAAAGTCACTATATAACCATATTTGAGGATTTTAACTTCAAATCATAGAGCGAGGTTTCGTATTATTTAGTTCCAAGAAAAGACATATGACAATGTTGTTTCCAATACAAATGATAAAAAACAATGTGTTTTCATTAGAATTAACTAGTATGTTCTTGATTTTCCGTTTATATTAACGAGGGAAGATGTACACGTAAAACCGCTCTAATCCGGCTGAAACGTCGATATATGCAATAAAAACCGAACTTCTCCCCTTTACAATATCTTACTCAGTATTTTAACGAGAAACAAATAGATGATTGAAAATGAAGTATTTAAGGTTATTATCTAATCAATTATGTGTTTGCATTATTTTTATCGTATATATATGAATTAAAACCCATGGACTGAAAATTCACAAAACGTGGAAAACGGCAAAATATTGCCTAATTCGATGATATTTTGTTTAAATCACATGAATGAAAAGGAGATGATAAACGTCAAAATATTGCTATATTCGATGATTTTTCGTACGAAACAAAATGCAAGAAAACTTGCTTAAAATGCAATATTATGCGAAATTCTGAGATTTGAAGGCCAAATCACATATCGTGATACTACATGAAATTGTATCGAAATATTGGTAAAAATGAATATATTTACGTAATATCAAACTACATGAAAAACGTGAAAAAAGTCACTATATAACCATATTTGAGGATTTTAACTTCAAATCATAGAGCGAGGTTTCGTATTATTTAGATCCAAGAAAAGACATATGACAATGTTGTTTCCAATTCAAATGATAAAAAACAATGTGTTTTCATTAGAATTAACTATAATGTTCTTGATTTTCCGTTTATATTAACGATGGAAGATGTACACGTAAAACCGCTCTAATCCGGCTGAAACGTCGATATATGCAATAAAAACCGGACTTCTCACCTTTTCAATATCTTACTCAGTATTTTAACGATAAACAAATAGATGATTGAAAATGAAGTATTTAAGGTTACTAACTAATCAATTATGTGTTTGCATCATTTTTATCGTATATATATATGAATTAATACCCATGGACGGAAAATTCACAAAAACGTGGAAAACGGCAAAATATTGCCTAATTCGAAGATATTTTGTTTAAATCACATGAAGGAAAAGGAGATGATAAACGTTAAAATATTGGTAAATTCGATGATTTTTCGTACGAAACAAAATGCAAGAAAACTTGCTTAAAATGCAATATTATGCGAAATTCTGAGATTTGAAGGCCAAATCACATATCGTGATACTACATGAAATAGTTTCGAAATATTGGTAAAAATGAATATATTTACTTAATATCAAACTACATGAAAAACGTGAAAAAAGTCACTATATAACCATATTTGAGGATTTTAACTTCAAATCATAGAGCGAGGTTTCGTATTATTTAGATCCAAGAAAAGACATATGACAATGTTGTTTCCAATACAAATGATAAAAAACAATGTGTTTTCATTAGAATTAACTATAATGTTCTTGATTTTCCGTTTATATTAACGATGGAAGATGTACACGTAAAACCGCTCTAATCCGGCTGAAACGTCGATATATGCAATAAAAACCGAACTTCTCCCCTTTTCAATATCTTACTCAGTATTTTAACGAGAAACAAATAGTAGATTGAAAATGAAGTATTTAAGGTTATTATCTAATCAATTATGTGTTTGCATCATTTTTATCGTATATATATATGAATTAATACCCATGGACGGAAAATTTACAAAAACGTGGAAAACGGCAAAATATTGCCTAATTCGATAATATTTTGTTTAAATCACATGAAGGAAAAGGGGATGATAAACGTAAAATATTGCTAAATTCGATGATTTTTCGTACGAAACAAAATGCAAGAAAACTTGCTTAAAATGCAATATTATGCGAAATTCTGAGATTTGAAGGCCAAATCACATATCGTGATACTACATGAAATAGTATCGAAATATTGGTAAAAATGAATATATTTACGTAATATCAAACTACATGAAAAACGTGAAAAAGTCACTATATAACCATATTTGAGGATTTTAACTTCAAATCATAGAGCGAGGTTTCGTATTATTTAGTTCCAAGAAAAGACATATGACAATGTTGTTTCCAATACAAATGATAAAAAACAATGTGTTTTCATTAGAATTAACTATAATGTTCTTGATTTTCCGTTTATATTAACGAGGGAAGATGTACACGTAAAACCGCTCTAATCCGGCTGAAACGTCGATATATGCAATAAAAACCGAACTTCTCCCCTTTTCAATATCTTACTCAGTATTTTAACGAGAAACAAATAGATGATTGAAAATGAAGTATTTAAGGTTATTATCTAATCAATTATGTGTTTGCATCATTTTTATCGTATATATATGAATTAAAACTCATGGACTGAAAATTCACAAAAACGTGGAAAACGGCAAAATATTGCCTAATTCGATGATATTTTGTTTAAATCACATGAAGGAAAAGGAGATGATAAACGTCAAAATATTGCTATATTCGATGATTTTTCGTACGAAACAAAATGCAAGAAAACTTGCTTAAAATGCAATATTATGCGAAATTCTGAGATTTGAAGGCCAAATCACTTATCGTGATACTACATGAAATAGTATCGAAATATTGGTAAAAATGAATATATTTACGTAATATCAAACTACATGAAAAACGTGAAAAAAGTCACTATATAACCATATTTGAGGATTTTAACTTCAAATCATAGAGGGAGGTTTCGTATTATTTAGATCCAAGAAAAGACATATGTTGTTTCCAATACAAATGATAAAAAACAATGTGTTTTCATTAGAATTAACTATAATGTTCTTGATTTTCCGTTCATATTAACGATGGAAGATGTACACGTAAAACCGCTCTAATCCGGCTGAAACGTCGATATATGCAATAAAAACCGAACTTCTCCCCTTTTCAAAATCTTACTCAGTATTTTAACGAGAAACAAATAGATGATTGAAAATGAAGTATTTAAGGTTATTATCTAATCAATTATGTGTTTGCATCATTTTTATCGTATATATATATGAATTATTACCCATGGACGGAAAATTCACAAAAACGTGGAAAACGGCAAAATATTGCCTAATTCGATGATATTTTGTTTAAATCACATGAAGGAAAAGGAGATGAAAAACGTTAAAATATTGCTAAATTCGATGATTTTTCGTACGAAACAAAATGCAAGAAAACTTGCTTAAAATGCAATATTATGCGAAATTCTGAGATTTGAAGGCTAAATCACATATCGTGATACTACATGAAATAGTATCGAAATATTGGTAAAAATGAATATATTTACGTAATATCAAACTACATGAAAAACGTGAAAAAAGTCACTATATAACCATATTTGAGGATTTTAACTTCAAATCATAGAGCGAGGTTTCGTATTATTTAGTTCCAAGAAAAGACATATGACAATGTTGTTTCCAATACAAATGATAAAAAACAATGTGTTTTCATTAGAATTAACTAGTATGTTCTTGATTTTCCGTTTATATTAACGAGGGAAGATGTACACGTAAAACCGCTCTAATCCGGCTGAAACGTCGATATATGCAATAAAAACCGAACTTCTCCCCTTTACAATATCTTACTCAGTATTTTAACGAGAAACAAATAGATGATTGAAAATGAAGTATTTAAGGTTATTATCTAATCAATTATGTGTTTGCATCATTTTTATCGTATATAAATGAATTAAAACCCATGGACTGAAAATTCACAAAACGTGGAAAACGGCAAAATATTGCCTAATTCGATGATATTTTGTTTAAATCACATGAATGAAAAGGAGATGATAAACGTCAAAATATTGCTATATTCGATGATTTTTCGTACGAAACAAAATGCAAGAAAACTTGCTTAAAATGCAATATTATGCGAAATTCTGAGATTTGAAGGCCAAATCACATATCGTGATACTACATGAAATTGTATCGAAATATTGGTAAAAATGAATATATTTACGTAATATCAAACTACATGAAAAACGTGAAAAAAGTCACTATATAACCATATTTGAGGATTTTAACTTCAAATCATAGAGCGAGGTTTCGTATTATTTAGATCCAAGAAAAGACATATGTTGTTTCCAATACAAATGATAAAAAACAATGTGTTTTCATTAGAATTAACTATAATGTTCTTGATTTTCCGTTTATATTAACGATGGAAGATGTACACGTAAAACCGCTCTAATCCGGCTGAAACGTCGATATATGCAATAAAAACCGAACTTCTCCCCTTTTCAAAATCTTACTCAGTATTTTAACGAGAAACAAATAGATGATTGAAAATGAAGTATTTAAGGTTATTATCTAATCAATTATGTGTTTGCATCATTTTTATCGTATATATATATGAATTATTACCCATGGACGGAAAATTCACAAAAACGTGGAAAACGGCAAAATATTGCCTAATTCGAAGATATTTTGTTTAAATCACATGAAGGAAAAGGAGATGATAAACGTTAAAATATTGGTAAATTCGATGATTTTTCGTACGAAACAAAATGCAAGAAAACTTGCTTAAAATGCAATATTATGCGAAATTCTGAGATTTGAAGGCCAAATCACATATCGTGATACTACATGAAATAGTTTCGAAATATTGGTAAAAATGAATATATTTACTTAATATCAAACTACATGAAAAACGTGAAAAAAGTCACTATATAACCATATTTGAGGATTTTAACTTCAAATCATAGAGCGAGGTTTCGTATTATTTAGATCCAAGAAAAGACATATGACAATGTTGTTTCCAATACAAATGATAAAAAACAATGTGTTTTCATTAGAATTAACTATAATGTTCTTGATTTTCCGTTTATATTAACGATGGAAGATGTACACGTAAAACCGCTCTAATCCGGCTGAAACGTCGATATATGCAATAAAAACCGAACTTCTCCCCTTTTCAATATCTTACTCAGTATTTTAACGAGAAACAAATAGTAGATTGAAAATGAAGTATTTAAGGTTATTATCTAATCAATTATGTGTTTGCATCATTTTTATCGTATATATATATGAATTAATACCCATGGACGGAAAATTTACAAAAACGTGGAAAACGGCAAAATATTGCCTAATTCGATAATATTTTGTTTAAATCACATGAAGGAAAAGGGGATGATAAACGTAAAATATTGCTAAATTCGATGATTTTTCGTACGAAACAAAATGCAAGAAAACTTGCTTAAAATGCAATATTATGCGAAATTCAGAGATTTGAAGGCCAAATCACATATCGTGATACTACATGAAATAGTATCGAAATATTGGTAAAAATGAATATATTTACGTAATATCAAACTACATGAAAAACGTGAAAAAGTCACTATATAACCATATTTGAGGATTTTAACTTCAAATCATAGAGCGAGGTTTCGTATTATTTAGTTCCAAGAAAAGACATATGACAATGTTGTTTCCAATACAAATGATAAAAAACAATGTGTTTTCATTAGAATTAACTATAATGTTCTTGATTTTCCGTTTATATTAACGAGGGAAGATGTACACGTAAAACCGCTCTAATCCGGCTGAAACGTCGATATATGCAATAAAAACCGAACTTCTCCCCTTTTCAATATCTTACTCAGTATTTTAACGAGAAACAAATAGATGATTGAAAATGAAGTATTTAAGGTTATTATCTAATCAATTATGTGTTTGCATCATTTTTATCGTATATATATGAATTAAAACTCATGGACTGAAAATTCACAAAAACGTGGAAAACGGCAAAATATTGCCTAATTCGATGATATTTTGTTTAAATCACATGAAGGAAAAGGAGATGATAAACGTCAAAATATTGCTATATTCGATGATTTTTCGTACGAAACAAAATGCAAGAAAACTTGCTTAAAATGCAATATTATGCGAAATTCTGAGATTTGAAGGCCAAATCACATATCGTGATACTACATGAAATAGTATCGAAATATTGGTAAAAATGAATATATTTACGTAATATCAAACTACATGAAAAACGTGAAAAAAGTCACTATATAACCATATTTGAGGATTTTAACTTCAAATCATAGAGCGAGGTTTCGTATTATTTAGATCCAAGAAAAGACATATGACAATGTTGTTTCCAATACAAATGATAAAAAACAATGTGTTTTCATTAGAATTAACTATAATGTTCTTGATTTTCCGTTTATATTAACGATGGAAGATGTACACGTAAAACCGCTCTAATCCGGCTGAAACGTCGATATATGCAATAAAAACCGGACTTCTCACCTTTTCAATATCTTACTCAGTATTTTAACGATAAACAAAAAGAAGTTTGAAAATGAAGTATTTAAGGTTATTATCTAATCAATTATGTGTTTGCATCATTTTTATCGTATATATATATGAATTAATACCCATGGACGGAAAATTCACAAAAACGTGGAAAACGGCAAAATATTGCCTAATTCGATGATATTTTGTTTAAATCACATGAAGGAAAAGGAGATGATAAACGTTAAAATATTGCTAAATTCGATGATTTTTCGTACGAAACAAAATGCAAGAAAACTTGCTTAAAATGTAATATAATGCGAAATTCTGAGATTTGAAGGCCAAATCACATATCGTGATACTACATGAAATAGTATCGAAATCTTGGTAAAAATGAATATATTTACGTAATATCAAACTACATGAAAAACGTGAAAAAAGTCACTATATAACCATATTTGAGGATTTTAACTACAAATCATAGAGCGAGGTTTCGTATTATTTAGTTCCAAGAAAAGACATATGACAATGTTGTTTCCAATACAAATGATAAAAAACAATGTGTTTTCATTAGAATTAACTATAATGTTCTTGATTTTCCGTTTATATTAACGAGGGAAGATGTACACGTAAAACCGCTCTAATCCGGCTGAAACGTCGATATATGCAATAAAAACCGAACTTCTCCCCTTTTCAATATCTTACTCAGTATTTTAACGAGAAACAAATAGATGATTGAAAATGAAGTATTTAAGGTTATTATCTAATCAATTATGTGTTTGCATCATTTTTATCGTATATATATGAATTAAAACCCATGGACTGAAAATTCACAAAAACGTGGAAAACGGCAAAATATTGCCTAATTCTATGATATTTTGTTTAAATCACATGAAGGAAAAGGAGATGATAAACGTCAAAATATTGCTATATTCGATGATTTTTCGAACGAAACAAAATGCAAGAAAACTTGCTTAAAATGCAATATTATGCGAAATTCTGAGATATGAAGGCCAAATCACATATCGTTATACTACATGAAATTGTATCGAAATATTGGTAAAAATGAATATATTTACGTAATATCAAACTACATGAAAAACGTGAAAAAAGTCACTATATAACCATATTTGAGGATTTTAACTTCAAATCATAGAGCGAGGTTTCGTATTATTTAGATCCAAGAAAAGACATATGACAATGTTGTTTCCAATACAAATGATAAAAAACAATGTGTTTTCATTCGAATTAACTATAATGTTCTTGATTTTCCGTTTATATTAACGATGGAAGATGTACACGTAAAACCGCTCTAATCCGGCTGAAACGTCGATATATGCAATAAAAACCGGACTTCTCACCTTTTCAATATCTTACTCAGTATTTTAACGATAAACAAAAAGAAGTTTGAAAATGAAGTATTTAAGGTTATTATCTAATCAATTATGTGTTTGCATCATTTTTATCGTATATATATATGAATTAATACCCATGGACGGAAAATTTACAAAAACGTGGAAAACGGCAAAATATTGCCTAATTCGATGATATTTTGTTTAAATCACATGAAGGAAAAGGGGATGATAAACGTTAAAATATTGCTAAATTCGATGATTTTTCGTACGAAACAAAATGCAAGAAAACTTGCTTAAAATGCAATATTATGCGAAATTCTGAGATTTGAAGGCCAAATCACATATCGTGATACTACATGAAATAGTATCGAAATATTGGTAAAAATGAATATATTTACGTAATATCAAACTACATGAAAAACGTGAAAAAAGTCACTATATAACCATATTTGAGGATTTTAACTTCAAATCATAGAGCGAGGTTTCGTATTATTTAGATCCAAGAAAAGACATATGACAATGTTGTTTCCAATACAAATGATAAAAAACAATGTGTTTTCATTAGAATTAACTATAATGTTCTTGATTTTCCGTTTATATTAACGATGGAAGATGTACACGTAAAACCGCTCTAATCCAGCTGAAACGTCGATATATGCAATAAAAACCGAACGTCGCCCCTTTTCAAAATCTTACTCAGTATTTTAACGAGAAACAAATAGATGATTGAAAATGAAGTATTTAAGGTTATTATCTAATCAATTATGTGTTTGCATCATTTTTATCGTATATATATATGAATTATTACCCATGGACGGAAAATTCACAAAAACGTGGAAAACGGCAAAATATTGCCTAATTCGATGATATTTTGTTTAAATCACATGAAGGAAAAGGAGATGATAAACGTTAAAATATTGCTAAATTCGATGATTTTTCGTACGAAGCAAAATGCAAGAAAACTTGCTTAAAATGCAATATTATGCGAAATTCTGAGATTTGAAGGCTAAATCACATATCGTGATACTACATGAAATAGTATCGAAATATTGGTAAAAATGAATATATTTACGTAATATCAAACTACATGAAAAACGTGAAAAAAGTCACTATATAACCATATTTGAGGATTTTAACTTCAAATCATAGAGCGAGGTTTCGTATTATTTAGTTCCAAGAAAAGACATATGACAATGTTGTTTCCAATACAAATGATAAAAAACAATGTGTTTTCATTAGAATTAACTAGTATGTTCTTGATTTTCCGTTTATATTAACGAGGGAAGATGTACACGTAAAACCGCTCTAATCCGGCTGAAACGTCGATATATGCAATAAAAACCGAACATCTCCCCTTTTCAATATCTTACTCAGTATTTTAACGAGATACAAATAGATGATTGAAAATGAAGTATTTAAGGTTATTATCTAATCAATTATGTGTTTGCATCATTTTTATCGTATATATATGAATTAAAACCCATGGACTGAAAATTCACAAAACGTGGAAAACGGCAAAATATTGCCTAATTCGATGATATTTTGTTTAAATCACATGAATGAAAAGGAGATGATAAACGTCAAAATATTGCTAAATTCGATGATTTTTCGTACGAAGCAAAATGCAAGAAAACTTGCTTAAAATGCAATATTATGCGAAATTCTGAGATTTGAAGGCCAAATCACATATCGTGATACTACATGAAATAGTATCGAAATATTGGTAAAAATGAATATATTTACGTAATATCAAACTACATGAAAAACGTGTAAAAAGTCACTATATAACCATATTTGAGGATTTTAACTTCAAATCATAGAGCGAGGTTTCGTATTATTTAGTTCCAAGAAAAGACATATGACAATGTTGTTTCCAATACAAATGATAAAAAACAATGTGTTTTCATTAGAATTAACTATAATGTTCTTGATTTTCCGTTTATATTAACGAGGAAAGATGTACACGTAAAACCGCTCTAATCCGGCTGAAACGTCGATATAAGCAATAAAAACCGAACTTCTCCCCTTTTCAATATCTTACTCAGTATTTTAACGAGAAACAAATAGATGATTGAAAATGAAGTATTTAAGGTTATTATCTAATCAATTATGTGTTTGCATCATTTTTATCGTATATATATGAATTAAAACCCATGGACTGAAAATTCACAAAAAAGTGGAAAACGGCAAAATATTGCCTAATTCGATGATATTTTGTTTAAATCACATGAAGGAAAAGGAGATGATAAACGTCAAAATATTGCTATATTCGATGATTTTTCGTACGAAACAAAATGCAAGAAAACTTGCTTAAAATGCAATATTATGCGAAATTCTGAGATTTGAAGGCCAAATCACATATCGTGATACTACATGAAATAGTATCGAAATATTGGTAAAAATGAATATATTTACGTAATATCAAACTACATGAAAAACGTGAAAAAAGTCACTATATAACCATATTTGAGGATTTTAACTTCAAATCATAGAGCGAGGTTTCGTATTATTTAGATCCAAGAAAAGACATATGACAATGTTGTTTCCAATACAAATGATAAAAACAATGTGTTTTCATTAGAATTAACTATAATGGTCATGATTTTCCGTATATATTAAGTATGGAAGATGTACACGTAAAACCGCTCTAATCCGGCTGAAACGTCGATATATGCAATAAAAACCGGACTTCTCACCTTTTCAATATCTTACTCAGTATTTTAACGATAAACAAAAAGAAGTTTGAAAATGAAGTATTTAAGGTTATTATCTAATCAATTATGTGTTTGCATCATTTTTATCGTATATATATATGAATTAATACCCATGGACGGAAAATTCACAAAAACGTGGAAAACGGCAAAATATTGCCTAATTCGATGATATTTTGTTTAAATCACATGAAGGAAAAGGAGATGATAAACGTTAAAATATTGCTAAATTCGATGATTTTTCGTACGAAACAAAATGCAAGAAAACTTGCTTAAAATGTAATATAATGCGAAATTCTGAGATTTGAAGGCCAAATCACATATCGTGATACTACATGAAATAGTATCGAAATCTTGGTAAAAATGAATATATTTACGTAATATCAAACTACATGAAAAACGTGAAAAAAGTCACTATATAACCATATTTGAGGATTTTAACTACAAATCATAGAGCGAGGTTTCGTATTATTTAGTTCCAAGAAAAGACATATGACAATGTTGTTTCCAATACAAATGATAAAAAACAATGTGTTTTCATTAGAATTAACTATAATGTTCTTGATTTTCCGTTTATATTAACGAGGGAAGATGTACACGTAAAACCGCTCTAATCCGGCTGAAACGTCGATATATGCAATAAAAACCGAACTTCTCCCCTTTTCAATATCTTACTCAGTATTTTAACGAGAAACAAATAGATGATTGAAAATGAAGTATTTAAGGTTATTATCTAATCAATTATGTGTTTGCATCATTTTTATCGTATATATATGAATTAAAACCCATGGACTGAAAATTCACAAAAACGTGGAAAACGGCAAAATATTGCCTAATTCTATGATATTTTGTTTAAATCACATGAAGGAAAAGGAGATGATAAACGTCAAAATATTGCTATATTCGATGATTTTTCGTACGAAACAAAATGCAAGAAAACTTGCTTAAAATGCAATATTATGCGAAATTCTGAGATATGAAGGCCAAATCACATATCGTTATACTACATGAAATTGTATCGAAATATTGGTAAAAATGAATATATTTACGTAATATCAAACTACATGAAAAACGTGAAAAAAGTCACTATATAACCATATTTGAGGATTTTAACTTCAAATCATAGAGCGAGGTTTCGTATTATTTAGATCCAAGAAAAGACATATGACAATGTTGTTTCCAATACAAATGATAAAAAACAATGTGTTTTCATTCGAATTAACTATAATGTTCTTGATTTTCCGTTTATATTAACGATGGAAGATGTACACGTAAAACCGCTCTAATCCGGCTGAAACGTCGATATATGCAATAAAAACCGGACTTCTCACCTTTTCAATATCTTACTCAGTATTTTAACGATAAACAAAAAGAAGTTTGAAAATGAAGTATTTAAGGTTATTATCTAATCAATTATGTGTTTGCATCATTTTTATCGTATATATATATGAATTAATACCCATGGACGGAAAATTTACAAAAACGTGGAAAACGGCAAAATATTGCCTAATTCGATGATATTTTGTTTAAATCACATGAAGGAAAAGGGGATGATAAACGTTAAAATATTGCTAAATTCGATGATTTTTCGTACGAAACAAAATGCAAGAAAACTTGCTTAAAATGCAATATTATGCGAAATTCTGAGATTTGAAGGCCAAATCACATATCGTGATACTACATGAAATAGTATCGAAATATTGGTAAAAATGAATATATTTACGTAATATCAAACTACATGAAAAACGTGAAAAAAGTCACTATATAACCATATTTGAGGATTTTAACTTCAAATCATAGAGCGAGGTTTCGTATTATTTAGATCCAAGAAAAGACATATGACAATGTTGTTTCCAATACAAATGATAAAAAACAATGTGTTTTCATTAGAATTAACTATAATGTTCTTGATTTTCCGTTTATATTAACGATGGAAGATGTACACGTAAAACCGCTCTAATCCAGCTGAAACGTCGATATATGCAATAAAAACCGAACGTCGCCCCTTTTCAAAATCTTACTCAGTATTTTAACGAGAAACAAATAGATGATTGAAAATGAAGTATTTAAGGTTATTATCTAATCAATTATGTGTTTGCATCATTTTTATCGTATATATATATGAATTATTACCCATGGACGGAAAATTCACAAAAACGTGGAAAACGGCAAAATATTGCCTAATTCGATGATATTTTGTTTAAATCACATGAAGGAAAAGGAGATGATAAACGTTAAAATATTGCTAAATTCGATGATTTTTCGTACGAAGCAAAATGCAAGAAAACTTGCTTAAAATGCAATATTATGCGAAATTCTGAGATTTGAAGGCTAAATCACATATCGTGATACTACATGAAATAGTATCGAAATATTGGTAAAAATGAATATATTTACGTAATATCAAACTACATGAAAAACGTGAAAAAAGTCACTATATAACCATATTTGAGGATTTTAACTTCAAATCATAGAGCGAGGTTTCGTATTATTTAGTTCCAAGAAAAGACATATGACAATGTTGTTTCCAATACAAATGATAAAAAACAATGTGTTTTCATTAGAATTAACTAGTATGTTCTTGATTTTCCGTTTATATTAACGAGGGAAGATGTACACGTAAAACCGCTCTAATCCGGCTGAAACGTCGATATATGCAATAAAAACCGAACATCTCCCCTTTTCAATATCTTACTCAGTATTTTAACGAGATACAAATAGATGATTGAAAATGAAGTATTTAAGGTTATTATCTAATCAATTATGTGTTTTGTTACGGTGCCCTCTCCTATTTCTTTCGTTTGCCGGCTTAAAGAGTCATATCAGCTCTCCCTACTGATTCTCTGAGGTTCAGGGAGTCTAGTGATATATGTGGCGACCAGACCGGCTGCCAGTTAAGGGAAAGAAGTTATATTATAAGTTGTAAATAAAGGAAAATTGGCGCCCTGTTATAAAATGAAACAGTATCCCCTACGGCAGATATGACCTTGTGGAAGGGACACTATGCCGATCGCGGATTGGCCGACGTAGGTCGCGGGCGACAAATCAGGGCCCGCCATGACGTCACCGAGTGCCCCGGGCGGCGCCAACGTCAGAGTTGTACTGACCGTGGAAGCGACAGGACGCGCCTCGGTCTGCTCTCAAAGATTGGAGGCTCTGCAAGCCTTGTTCAGTGGATTGAGCTGGCCTTCGCTGCCCCTCACAGTCATTGGAGACCCTGCGCTTCTGGGGAGCCAAAGAGGAACCAAGTTCAGTGAGCAGAGAAGTGCCAAACTTGGAAAACGGTCGGGGACGACGCTGGGCGGCGCCGCTGGCTGGACGTTGAGGTCTGGAAGGTGGGCGAGCAAGCTGCTGTGACTGGGGTCATATCCACTGAGAATCTTGGAAGGACGACACAGTGCCTAGGACAAGGAGCGACGCCCTGTGGGAGAGGCGAGTGTGGGGAAAAAATAGTGATTAGCTCAGCGCCCATCGATGAACCAGGATTGGGGCAGCTGAATCTCAGGGATTGGAACGGCGACGACGCGAAGGCTTCACGACACCTGAGGACCTGTGGAACGCCCTGGATCGTCGAGGATCGACCCAAGGAAGCGTGGGAACCTCACACCATCGAGGGACAGGCGTCGTGAGCCAGGAGTGTAAGGTAGATCATTTTTCCCTCCCATTACCCCTTGTATGAGTAGGCTAGTTAGGCCACAATATTTACTCGTGTATGTGGCAGCAAGACTTTATTACTTTAATAGTAGAGTAGGCTGCAAGGCAGCTTGTGTCCAGGACTGTCAGAGAGGACAGTGTGTATGGATGGCAGGACAGTGAAGAAGAGGTGCCGACGTGGTGAAGAGGCCCTCCTGTGAGAGTGTGAGACTCCTGTCTTCCTGCCCAGTTGAAGGAGAGTTGGAGGTCATGGAAGAAGAGGCTGACGATCTCCAGACTCATCATCCATATTCCATATTCATGTATTACTTGTGATTGTGTGTGTGTGTTCATGTAATTTGCGTCAGTAAATCCACACATTTTATTACCGTGTTTGAGTGTGCCTCCATTTGTGATTTTCTCTATGAGCATACATTTCTGGCTACAAACGATATATGATACACCCACTGAACTGCATTGCTGGGGTGCAGATATAATAACCCAGCTGGCGACCTTGCTAAGAGGAAGATAGAGAAGACAGGCGGGAAAGGAGTTCCTGCAACCTTTTTTTTGTCTGGCAGGCAAGACTCAGGGAGGTTATGGTTATAGGTAAGCCTGAGTCTTCCTTCACTCCCCCCACGGGTCTAGGCCGGAACTGTTAACAGCAGTTTCCCCGTGGTTGACTGAAGGGCTTCCAGGGTGAATCAGTGGCACCCCTTTGTGGTGGAAGCAAAGACCTGCGGAGGTGGGCATTGTTGGTCCTATCTTGTGTGACCAAGGAGACTCCGGTGAATCCAGGGAGTCGGAGGGGCTGAGTATTTGGGCCCTTTGAGCCCCTAGCAGCCGAGTGTTAGCAGAGCCCCGGACCGCCCACCCCCACGTGACAAGAGAACTGGCGACCTCGCCAGGATTCGAACCCCGGTAGCCAAGAACTGGGAACCTCGCCAGGAAGCGTGGATCAAGCTACAGTGTGGACCAAATTTCAAGACAAGTGTTGCCAGGGTACTAATACAGTGTGGCCAGTGAATTCGGTGGTACTGTTACTCAACCGGCTAAGGGACTGAAACGGTGAAATTAGTGCCTACTAACTTGTCTGTGCCGTCGTGTATGCTTGATGATATAGAGATGGAGGAAGACAAAGTAAAGAAATTTATTGACACAAGGGACGAGAGAATTTTGGAGGAGTGTACCAAGGCCCAGCTCCAACAAGTGGCAAACCACTTTGGGATCAGGTTGAGGACGACTAAGGTAGCAGAGCGAAGGATAGAGATCATGGCACAGCTCACAGCTCGAGAGGAAGCGACGGGAGAGGAGCCATCTCAAGAGGAGCCGTCCCGAGGAGAGCCATCGCAAGGTGAACCGTCCCGACTAGGGCCTCCCCAAGCGCCTACCAGTGTGGAGAGAATTCACAGTGAACATGGGAGCAGTGGAAGGTCCAGCTGTAGTAAGAGGAGCCTGCAACTGGAAATAATGAAGATGCAACTGGAAGCCCAGCTGCGACGAGAGGAGAGAGAAGCGCAGATGCAGCGAGAGGAACGTGCGGCTGAGCTGCAGCGAGAGGAACGTGCGGCTGAGCTGCAGCGAGAGGAACGTGCGGCTGAGCTGCAGCGAGAGGAACGTGCGGCTGAGCTGCAGCGAGAGGAACGTGTTGCTGAGCTGCAGCGAGAGGAACGTGCGGCTGAGCTGCAGCGAGAGGAACGTGCGGCTGAGCTGCAGCGAGAGGAGCGAGAAGCTCGGCTGCAGCGGGAAGAAGGAGAGAGACAACTGCGACTGGAGGAGATAAGGGCAAAGAAAGAAGTCGAATTGCGTCGCGTTGAACGTGGTCTGCCCTCACTACCTGCACGGCGGGATGACCTCAAGGTAAGGGAACGTGACTTACCTACGTTCGAACCACAAGAAGCTGAGGCGTTCTTCGAACACTTTGAACGGATAGCAACTCTGAAGGAGTGGCCGGAAGATGATTGGGCTGCTCTGGTCCAGGGCAGGTTGACTGGTGAGGCCCGGGAAGCCTATAACATGCTGGACCTAGAGGAGTGTACTAGTTATGATGCGATTAAGAATGCGGTTCTCCATTCATTCCGGCTGACTCCGGAGATGTACCGGAAGCGGTTCAGAGAGTGTACAAGAGCGTCGGGAAAGACTTACGCCGAGACCGCCAGGGATATGGAACGGAAATTCCTACGATGGTTGAAGGCAGAGGAAGCGGAGTCGGTGGATGATGTTAAACGACTGATAGTGATGGAGAAGTTCATGTCGGTGCTCCATCCTGAGTTGCGAGTAAGGGTGAGAGAAGCAGGTATTAAGGACCTGAAGGCTGTAGCGGATCGAGCCGACATGCTGGAGGAGGCACTACATATCAGGAGGGAGGGGCCGCCCAGACACTCGCCTTACCCCAGGTCGGGAGGGAACTTTAGGAGTTCAGGAGGAGCGAGAACGAGTGGGGACTCTCCCAAGAGTAGTGTGCCCGATGAAGTAACGTGGTTCAAGGGCTCAAGAGACGCGGGGAGGAAGCCCCAAGCGGTGAGCAGTGGACCTAGCTCAGGAGCAAGTGCTGCAGTCCCGGACACGACGACAGGGAGTCCAAGGAGAACCCAGGGAACGTCTGCAAGTGGTACCGCCAGAGTGACTGGCGAGTGGCCGCCCAGGAGAGGCAGCCGATGCTACAACTGTGGCGTGAGAGGACATTATGCCCGCGAGTGTGAGGAGCACCAAAGGAATGTAGGATTAATGTTGGAAGAGGAGAGAGTGTTTGTTCACACCCCATATTATAGTGGACCCAACGTGAATGGTTGGGAAATGAAGTTGGGTGAACATCCCTTCGTTTTCGGAGCCAACGTGAAGTTTGGAAAGTCAGACCCAGTGGAGGTTGCCGTGCTTCGAGATACGGGTGCTGACATAAGTATGGTGACCAGGAGTATTCTCCCCAAGGAATTTAATGATTCACCTGTGGGAGTGGTGAGGATACGCAGTGTGGGGGAGGAATACAGGTTGCCACTTCACGAAGTACAGCTGATTGCCGACTACGGAGTCGAGAGAGCTATAGTAGCTGTAGCCCCTAAGTTACCCCTAGAGCATGTACAGATGGTGCTGGGTAATGACCTCGGAGGAGGCAGGATACAACCCGATTGGGCCAGGAGTGCCTATGTTGCAAGCAGCGGTACAACCCTGCCAGGTGAGGTATCGGTCGTTCCAGATGGTCGTGAGGAAGCCGACTTCGCCAGGGAAGACGTCGCCAGAGACGACGACAGCGAGGGCGAGAGTGCAGAGAGGTCGTCGGAGGTTGTGGAAAACTCCGACGGGGACCTCCGACTAAGCCTGATGATGCGTGTGGAGGAGTGGCGAGGAGCAGCTGTACAAACGCCTGGGACGGTGAAGAGGCTGCAGACCGCACTCCCTCCATACAGAAACGTGAATAAAGTAAGCTCAGTGGATGAGCGAACGGCGGTGAGGGGCAGAGTGGAGGAGCCACGACGCAGTGCACCCTATGCCGGCCAGATGAATAGTGGTAGGTGCAAGATGAACCACCGTAGTGAGGTGAGCCACAGGGAGGTGGATGAGCCCAACCACGAACCGAAGAAGACGTCTGCAGGGAAGAGAATCTCATGGAGGAGTGAAGATGTTCGTCGGGAACGAAGGAGCGAGTGGTATAGAAAAGGAAATACGAAGAAAGCAGAGAATAGGTACACCCAGGGTAGGCGCCAGCCTAACCAGAGGGGCATTGGGCCATCGCAAAAGCCTAGTGTGGAAGAGAGGAAGCTGCTGGATGGAGTACAGGTTACAAGTGCCACTGTGAGGAGACAACGCACCTACGGGAGAAGAGGAACCGAGAAGAGAGAAGATTGGCGAAGAGGAGATCATGGGAGGAAACATGGAGTACCTGTAGGACGCAATGGAAATGCAAGACTATCTCGGAGTGCACGACGCGGTGGAGGCGCTGCGTGCACTGAATCTTACAGTGGGAACGAGCCGTGGGAGTACACCCGTAGCCACGGAGAGGGGATTTCTTGTAGGTGTTCAGGGAACACCCGTCACACCCGGTACTATGCGAGGTGGAGATACAATGAGGCAAGTGACTGGCAAGGTGGTACGAGCCACGTCACCAACTGGAGGAGTGACACTTCAGGAACGGAGGGAGCAAGAGTATAGATTGCCCTCTTGAGTGCTGCTCTTCCGATATGACTCTTATTTTAAGGGGAGGGGTATGTTACGGTGCCCTCTCCTATTTCTTTCGTTTGCCGGCTTAAAGAGTCATATCAGCTCTCCCTACTGATTCTCTGAGGTTCAGGGAGTCTAGTGATATATGTGGCGACCAGACCGGCTGCCAGTTAAGGGAAAGAAGTTATATTATAAGTTGTAAATAAAGGAAAATTGGCGCCCTGTTATAAAATGAAACAGTATCCCCTACGGCAGATATGACCTTGTGGAAGGGACACTATGCCGATCGCGGATTGGCCGACGTAGGTCGCGGGCGACAAATCAGGGCCCGCCATGACGTCACCGAGTGCCCCGGGCGGCGCCAACGTCAGAGTTGTACTGACCGTGGAAGCGACAGGACGCGCCTCGGTCTGCTCTCAAAGATTGGAGGCTCTGCAAGCCTTGTTCAGTGGATTGAGCTGGCCTTCGCTGCCCCTCACAGTCATTGGAGACCCTGCGCTTCTGGGGAGCCAAAGAGGAACCAAGTTCAGTGAGCAGAGAAGTGCCAAACTTGGAAAACGGTCGGGGACGACGCTGGGCGGCGCCGCTGGCTGGACGTTGAGGTCTGGAAGGTGGGCGAGCAAGCTGCTGTGACTGGGGTCATATCCACTGAGAATCTTGGAAGGACGACACAGTGCCTAGGACAAGGAGCGACGCCCTGTGGGAGAGGCGAGTGTGGGGAAAAAATAGTGATTAGCTCAGCGCCCATCGATGAACCAGGATTGGGGCAGCTGAATCTCAGGGATTGGAACGGCGACGACGCGAAGGCTTCACGACACCTGAGGACCTGTGGAACGCCCTGGATCGTCGAGGATCGACCCAAGGAAGCGTGGGAACCTCACACCATCGAGGGACAGGCGTCGTGAGCCAGGAGTGTAAGGTAGATCATTTTTCCCTCCCATTACCCCTTGTATGAGTAGGCTAGTTAGGCCACAATATTTACTCGTGTATGTGGCAGCAAGACTTTATTACTTTAATAGTAGAGTAGGCTGCAAGGCAGCTTGTGTCCAGGACTGTCAGAGAGGACAGTGTGTATGGATGGCAGGACAGTGAAGAAGAGGTGCCGACGTGGTGAAGAGGCCCTCCTGTGAGAGTGTGAGACTCCTGTCTTCCTGCCCAGTTGAAGGAGAGTTGGAGGTCATGGAAGAAGAGGCTGACGATCTCCAGACTCATCATCCATATTCCATATTCATGTATTACTTGTGATTGTGTGTGTGTGTTCATGTAATTTGCGTCAGTAAATCCACACATTTTATTACCGTGTTTGAGTGTGCCTCCATTTGTGATTTTCTCTATGAGCATACATTTCTGGCTACAAACGATATATGATACACCCACTGAACTGCATTGCTGGGGTGCAGATATAATAACCCAGCTGGCGACCTTGCTAAGAGGAAGATAGAGAAGACAGGCGGGAAAGGAGTTCCTGCAACCTTTTTTTTGTCTGGCAGGCAAGACTCAGGGAGGTTATGGTTATAGGTAAGCCTGAGTCTTCCTTCACTCCCCCCACGGGTCTAGGCCGGAACTGTTAACAGCAGTTTCCCCGTGGTTGACTGAAGGGCTTCCAGGGTGAATCAGTGGCACCCCTTTGTGGTGGAAGCAAAGACCTGCGGAGGTGGGCATTGTTGGTCCTATCTTGTGTGACCAAGGAGACTCCGGTGAATCCAGGGAGTCGGAGGGGCTGAGTATTTGGGCCCTTTGAGCCCCTAGCAGCCGAGTGTTAGCAGAGCCCCGGACCGCCCACCCCCACGTGACAGTTTGCATCATTTTTATCGTATATATATGAATTAAAACCCATGGACTGAAAATTCACAAAACGTGGAAAACGGCAAAATATTGCCTAATTCGATGATATTTTGTTTAAATCACATGAATGAAAAGGAGATGATAAACGTCAAAATATTGCTAAATTCGATGATTTTTCGTACGAAGCAAAATGCAAGAAAACTTGCTTAAAATGCAATATTATGCGAAATTCTGAGATTTGAAGGCCAAATCACATATCGTGATACTACATGAAATAGTATCGAAATATTGGTAAAAATGAATATATTTACGTAATATCAAACTACATGAAAAACGTGTAAAAAGTCACTATATAACCATATTTGAGGATTTTAACTTCAAATCATAGAGCGAGGTTTCGTATTATTTAGTTCCAAGAAAAGACATATGACAATGTTGTTTCCAATACAAATGATAAAAAACAATGTGTTTTCATTAGAATTAACTATAATGTTCTTGATTTTCCGTTTATATTAACGAGGAAAGATGTACACGTAAAACCGCTCTAATCCGGCTGAAACGTCGATATAAGCAATAAAAACCGAACTTCTCCCCTTTTCAATATCTTACTCAGTATTTTAACGAGAAACAAATAGATGATTGAAAATGAAGTATTTAAGGTTATTATCTAATCAATTATGTGTTTGCATCATTTTTATCGTATATATATGAATTAAAACCCATGGACTGAAAATTCACAAAAAAGTGGAAAACGGCAAAATATTGCCTAATTCGATGATATTTTGTTTAAATCACATGAAGGAAAAGGAGATGATAAACGTCAAAATATTGCTATATTCGATGATTTTTCGTACGAAACAAAATGCAAGAAAACTTGCTTAAAATGCAATATTATGCGAAATTCTGAGATTTGAAGGCCAAATCACATATCGTGATACTACATGAAATAGTATCGAAATATTGGTAAAAATGAATATATTTACGTAATATCAAACTACATGAAAAACGTGAAAAAAGTCACTATATAACCATATTTGAGGATTTTAACTTCAAATCATAGAGCGAGGTTTCGTATTATTTAGATCCAAGAAAAGACATATGACAATGTTGTTTCCAATACAAATGATAAAAACAATGTGTTTTCATTAGAATTAACTATAATGGTCATGATTTTCCGTATATATTAACGTATGGAAGATGTACACGTAAAACCGCTCTAATCCGGCTGAAACGTCGATATATGCAATAAAAACCGAACTTCTCCCCTTTTCAATATCTTACTCAGTATTTTAACGAGAAACAAATAGATGATTGAAAATGAAGTATTTAAGGTTATTATCTAATCAATTATGTGTTTGCATCATTTTTATCGTATATATATGAACTAAAACCCATGGACTGAAAATTCACAAAAACGTGGAAAACGGCAAAATATTGCCTAATTCGATGATATTTTGTTTAAATCACATGAAGGAAAAGGAGATGATAAACGTCAAAATATTGCTATATTCGATGATTTTTCGTACGAAACAAAATGCAAGAAAACTTGCTTAAAATGCAATATTATGCGAAATTCTGAGATTTGAAGGCCAAATCACATATCGTGATACTACATGAAATAGTATCGAAATATTGGTAAAAATGAATATATTTACGGAATATCAAACTACATGAAAAACGTGAAAAAAGTCACTATATAACCATATTTGAGGATTTTAACTTCAAATCATAGAGCGAGGTTTCGTATTATTTAGATCCAAGAAAAGACATATGACAATGTTGTTTCCAATACAAATGATAAAAAACAATGTGTTTTCATTAGAATTAACTATAATGTTCTTGATTTTCCGTTTATATTAACGATGGAAGATGTACACGTAAAACCGCTCTAATCCGGCTGAAACGTCGATATATGCAATAAAAACCGAACTTCTCCCCTTTTCAAAATCTTACTCAGTATTTTAACGAGAAACAAATAGATGATTGAAAATGAAGTATTTAAGGTTATTATCTAATCAATTATGTGTTTGCATCATTTTTATCGTATATATATATGAATTATTACCCATGGACGGAAAATTCACAAAAACGTGGAAAACGGCAAAATATTGCCTAATTCGATGATATTTTGTTTAAATCACATGAAGGAAAAGGAGATGATAAACGTTAAAATATTGCTAAATTCGATGATTTTTCGTACGAAGCAAAATGCAAGAAAACTTGCTTAAAATGCAATATTATGCGAAATTCTGAGATTTGAAGGCTAAATCACATATCGTGATACTACATGAAATAGTATCGAAATATTGGTAAAAATGAATATATTTACGTAATATCAAACTACATGAAAAACGTGAAAAAAGTCACTATATAACCATATTTGAGGATTTTAACTTCAAATCATAGAGCGAGGTTTCGTATTATTTAGTTCCAAGAAAAGACATATGACAATGTTGTTTCCAATACAAATGATAAAAAACAATGTGTTTTCATTAGAATTAACTAGTATGTTCTTGATTTTCCGTTTATATTAACGAGGGAAGATGTACACGTAAAACCGCTCTAATCCGGCTGAAACGTCGATATATGCAATAAAAACCGAACTTCTCCCCTTTACAATATCTTACTCAGTATTTTAACGAGAAACAAATAGATGATTGAAAATGAAGTATTTAAGGTTATTATCTAATCAATTATGTGTTTGCATCATTTTTATCGTATATATATGAATTAAAACCCATGGACTGAAAATTCACAAAACGTGGAAAACGGCAAAATATTGCCTAATTCGATGATATTTTGTTTAAATCACATGAATGAAAAGGAGATGATAAACGTCAAAATATTGCTATATTCGATGATTTTTCGTACGAAACAAAATGCAAGAAAACTTGCTTAAAATGCAATATTATGCGAAATTCTGAGATTTGAAGGCCAAATCACATATCGTGATACTACATGAAATTGTATCGAAATATTGGTAAAAATGAATATATTTACTTAATATCAAACTACATGAAAAACGTGAAAAAAGTCACTATATAACCATATTTGAGGATTTTAACTTCAAATCATAGAGCGAGGTTTCGTATTATTTAGATCCAAGAAAAGACATATGACAATGTTGTTTCCAATACAAATGATAAAAAACAATGTGTTTTCATTAGAATTAACTATAATGTTCTTGATTTTCCGTTTATATTAACGAGGGAAGATGTACACGTAAAACCGCTCTAATCCGGCTGAAACGTCGATATATGCAATAAAAACCGAACTTCTCCCCTTTATAATATCTTACTCAGTATTTTAACGAGAAACAAATAGATGATTGAAAATGAAGTATTTAAGGTTATTATCTAATCAATTATGTGTTTGCATCATTTTTATCGTATATATATGAATTAAAACCCATGGACTGAAAATTCACAAAACGTGGAAAACGGCAAAATATTGCCTAATTCGATGATATTTTGTTTAAATCACATGAATGAAAAGGAGATGATAAACGTCAAAATATTGCTATATTCGATGATTTTTCGTACGAAACAAAATGCAAGAAAACTTGCTTAAAATGCAATATTATGCGAAATTCTGAGATTTGAAGGCCAAATCACATATCGTGATACTACATGAAATTGTATCGAAATATTGGTAAAAATGAATATATTTACGTAATATCAAACTACATGAAAAACGTGAAAAAAGTCACTATATAACCATATTTGAGGATTTTAACTTCAAATCATAGAGCGAGGTTTCGTATTATTTAGATCCAAGAAAAGACATATGACAATGTTGTTTCCAATTCAAATGATAAAAAACAATGTGTTTTCATTAGAATTAACTATAATGTTCTTGATTTTCCGTTTATATTAACGATGGAAGATGTACACGTAAAACCGCTCTAATCCGGCTGAAACGTCGATATATGCAATAAAAACCGGACTTCTCACCTTTTCAATATCTTACTCAGTATTTTAACGATAAACAAATAGATGATTGAAAATGAAGTATTTAAGGTTACTATCTAATCAATTATGTGTTTGCATCATTTTTATCGTATATATATATGAATTAATACCCATGGACGGAAAATTCACAAAAACGTGGAAAACGGCAAAATATTGCCTAATTCGAAGATATTTTGTTTAAATCACATGAAGGAAAAGGAGATGATAAACGTTAAAATATTGCTAAATTCGATGATTTTTCGTACGAAACAAAATGCAAGAAAACTTGCTTAAAATGCAATATTATGCGAAATTCTGAGATTTGAAGGCCAAATCACATATCGTGATACTACATGAAATAGTATCGAAATATTGGTAAAAATGAATATATTTACTTAATATCAAACTACATGAAAAACGTGAAAAAAGTCACTATATAACCATATTTGAGGATTTTAACTTCAAATCATAGAGCGAGGTTTCGTATTATTTAGATCCAAGAAAAGACATATGACAATGTTGTTTCCAATACAAATGATAAAAAACAATGTGTTTTCATTAGAATTAACTATAATGTTCTTGATTTTCCGTTTATATTAACGATGGAAGATGTACACGTAAAACCGCTCTAATCCGGCTGAAACGTCGATATATGCAATAAAAACCGAACTTCTCCCCTTTTCAATATCTTACTCAGTATTTTAACGAGAAACAAATAGAT
Organism: Procambarus clarkii; assembly: GCF_040958095.1. NCBI lineage: Eukaryota > Metazoa > Arthropoda > Malacostraca > Decapoda > Cambaridae > Procambarus > Procambarus clarkii. The sequence continues at coordinate 26,972 of NW_027190479.1, forward strand.
AGATTGAAAATGAAGTATTTAAGGTTATTATCTAATCAATTATGTGTTTGCATCATTTTTATCGTATATATATATGAATTAATACCCATGGACGGAAAATTTACAAAAACGTGGAAAACGGCAAAATATTGCCTAATTCGATGATATTTTGTTTAAATCACATGAAGGAAAAGGGAGATGATAAACGTAAAATATTGCTAAATTCGATGATTTTTCGTACGAAACAAAATGCAAGAAAACTTGCTTAAAATGCAATATTATGCGAAATTCTGAGATTTGAAGGCCAAATCACATATCGTGATACTACATGAAATAGTATCGAAATATTGGTAAAAATGAATATATTTACGTAATATCAAACTACATGAAAAACGTGAAAAAGTCACTATATAACCATATTTGAGGATTTTAACTTCAAATCATAGAGCGAGGTTTCGTATTATTTAGTTCCAAGAAAAGACATATGACAATGTTGTTTCCAATACAAATGATAAAAAACAATGTGTTTTCATTAGAATTAACTATAATGTTCTTGATTTTCCGTTTATATTAACGAGGGAAGATGTACACGTAAAACCGCTCTAATCCGGCTGAAACGTCGATATATGCAATAAAAACCGAACTTCTCCCCTTTTCAATATCTTACTCAGTATTTTAACGAGAAACAAATAGATGATTGAAAATGAAGTATTTAAGGTTATTATCTAATCAATTATGTGTTTGCATCATTTTTATCGTATATATATGAATTAAAACCCATGGACTGAAAATTCACAAAAACGTGGAAAACGGCAAAATATTGCCTAATTCGATGATATTTTGTTTAAATCACATGAAGGAAAAGGAGATGATAAACGTCAAAATATTGCTATATTCGATGATTTTTCGTACGAAACAAAATGCAAGAAAACTTGCTTAAAATGCAATATTATGCGAAATTCTGAGATTTGAAGGCCAAATCACATATCGTGATACTACATGAAATAGTATCGAAATATTGGTAAAAATGAATATATTTACGTAATATCAAACTACATGAAAAACGTGAAAAAAGTCACTATATAACCATATTTGAGGATTTTAACTTCAAATCATAGAGCGAGGTTTCGTATTATTTAGATCCAAGAAAAGACATATGACAATGTTGTTTCCAATACAAATGATAAAAAACAATGTGTTTTCATTAGAATTAACTATAATGTTCTTGATTTTCCGTTTATATTAACGATGGAAGATGTACACGTAAAACCGCTCTAATCCGGCTGAAACGTCGATATATGCAATAAAAACCGGACTTCTCACCTTTTCAATATCTTACTCAGTATTTTAACGATAAACAAAAAGAAGTTTGAAAATGAAGTATTTAAGGTTATTATCTAATCAATTATGTGTTTGCATCATTTTTATCGTATATATATATGAATTAATACCCATGGACGGAAAATTCACAAAAACGTGGAAAACGGCAAAATATTGCCTAATTCGATGATATTTTGTTTAAATCACATGAAGGAAAAGGAGATGATAAACGTTAAAATATTGCTAAATTCGATGATTTTTCGTACGAAACAAAATGCAAGAAAACTTGCTTAAAATGTAATATTATGCGAAATTCTGAGATTTGAAGGCCAAATCACATATCGTGATACTACATGAAATAGTATCGAAATCTTGGTAAAAATGAATATATTTACGTAATATCAAACTACATGAAAAACGTGAAAAATGTCACTATATAACCATATTTGAGGATTTTAACTTACAAATCATAGAGCGAGGTTTCGTATTATTTAGTTCCAAGAAAAGACATATGACAATGTTGTTTCCAATACAAATGATAAAAAACAATGTGTTTTCATTAGAATTAACTATAATGTTCTTGATTTTCCGTTTATATTAACGAGGGAAGATGTACACGTAAAACCGCTCTAATCCGGCTGAAACGTCGATATATGCAATAAAAACCGAACTTCTCCCCTTTTCAATATCTTACTCAGTATTTTAACGAGAAACAAATAGATGATTGAAAATGAAGTATTTAAGGTTATTATCTAATCAATTATGTGTTTGCATCATTTTTATCGTATATATATGAATTAAAACCCATGGACTGAAAATTCACAAAAACGTGGAAAACGGCAAAATATTGCCTAATTCGATGATATTTTGTTTAAATCACATGAATGAAAAGGAGATGATAAACGTCAAAATATTGCTATATTCGATGATTTTTCGTACGAAGCAAAATGCAAGAAAACTTGCTTAAAATGCAATATTATGCGAAATTCTGAGATTTGAAGGCCAAATCACATATCGTGATACTACATGAAATAGTATCGAAATATTGGTAAAAATGAATATATTTACGTAATATCAAACTACATGAAAAACGTGTAAAAAAGTCACTATATAACCATATTTGAGGATTTTAACTTCAAATCATAGAGCGAGGTTTCGTATTATTTAGTTCCAAGAAAAGACATATGACAATGTTGTTTCCAATACAAATGATAAAAAACAATGTGTTTTCATTAGAATTAACTATAATGTTCTTGATTTTCCGTTTATATTAACGAGGAAGATGTACACGTAAAACCGCTCTAATCCGGCTGAAACGTCGATATATGCAATAAAAACCGAACTTCTCCCCTTTTCAATATCTTACTCAGTATTTTAACGAGAAACAAATAGATGATTGAAAATGAAGTATTTAAGGTTATTATCTAATCAATTATGTGTTTGCATCATTTTTATCGTATATATATGAATTAAAACCCATGGACTGAAAATTCACAAAAAAGTGGAAAACGGCAAAATATTGCCTAATTCGATGATATTTTGTTTAAATCACATGAAGGAAAAGGAGATGATAAACGTCAAAATATTGCTATATTCGATGATTTTTCGTACGAAACAAAATGCAAGAAAACTTGCTTAAAATGCAATATTATGCGAAATTCTGAGATTTGAAGGCCAAATCACATATCGTGATACTACATGAAATAGTATCGAAATATTGGTAAAAATGAATATATTTACGTAATATCAAACTACATGAAAAACGTGAAAAAAGTCACTATATAACCATATTTGAGGATTTTAACTTCAAATCATAGAGCGAGGTTTCGTATTATTTAGATCCAAGAAAAGACATATGACAATGTTGTTTCCAATACAAATGATAAAAAACAATGTGTTTTCATTAGAATTAACTATAATGTTCTTGATTTTCCGTTTATATTAACGATGGAAGATGTACACGTAAAACCGCTCTAATCCGGCTGAAACGTCGATATATGCAATAAAAACCGAACTTCTCCCCTTTTCAATATCTTACTCAGTATTTTAACGAGAAACAAATAGATGATTGAAAATGAAGTATTTAAGGTTATTATCTAATCAATTATGTGTTTGCATCATTTTTATCGTATATATATGAATTAAAACCCATGGACTGAAAATTCACAAAAACGTGGAAAACGGCAAAATATTGCCTAATTCGATGATATTTTGTTTAAATCACATGAAGGAAAAGGAGATGATAAACGTCAAAATATTGCTATATTCGATGATTTTTCGTACGAAACAAAATGCAAGAAAACTTGCTTAAAATGCAATATTATGCGAAATTCTGAGATTTGAAGGCCAAATCACATATCGTGATACTACATGAAATAGTATCGAAATATTGGTAAAAATGAATATATTTACGTAATATCAAACTACATGAAAAACGTGAAAAAAGTCACTATATAACCATATTTGAGGATTTTAACTTCAAATCATAGAGCGAGGTTTCGTATTATTTAGATCCAAGAAAAGACATATGACAATGTTGTTTCCAATACAAATGATAAAAAACAATGTGTTTTCATTAGAATTAACTATAATGTTCTTGATTTTCCGTTTATATTAACGATGGAAGATGTACACGTAAAACCGCTCTAATCCGGCTGAAACGTCGATATATGCAATAAAAACCGAACTTCTCCCCTTTTCAATATCTTACTCAGTATTTTAACGAGAAACAAATAGATGATTGAAAATGAAGTATTTAAGGTTATTATCTAATCAATTATGTGTTTGCATCATTTTTATCGTATATATATATGAATTAATACCCATGGACTGAAAATTCACAAAAACGTGGAAAACGGCAAAATATTGCCTAATTCGATGATATTTTGTTTAAATCACATGAAGGAAAAGGAGATGATAAACGTCAAAATATTGCTATATTCGATGATTTTTCGTACGAAACAAAATGCAAGAAAACTTGCTTAAAATGCAATATTATGCGAAATTCTGAGATTTGAAGGCCAAATCACATATCGTGATACTACATGAAATAGTATCGAAATATTGGTAAAAATGAATATATTTACGTAATATCAAACTACATGAAAAACGTGAAAAAAGTCACTATATAACCATATTTGAGGATTTTAACTTCAAATCATAGAGCGAGGTTTCGTATTATTTAGTTCCAAGAAAAGACATATGACAATGTTGTTTCCAATACAAATGATAAAAAACAATGTGTTTTCATTAGAATTAACTATAATGTTCTTGATTTTCCGTTTATATTAACGATGGAAGATGTACACGTAAAACCGCTCTAATCCGGCTGAAACGTCGATATATGCAATAAAAACCGAACTTCTCCCCTTTTCAATATCTTACTCAGTATTTTAACGAGAAACAAATAGATGATTGAAAATGAAGTATTTAAGGTTATTATCTAATCAATTATGTGTTTGCATCATTTTTATCGTATATATATGAATTAAAACCCATGGACTGAAAATTCACAAAAAAGTGGAAAACGGCAAAATATTGCCTAATTCGATGATATTTTGTTTAAATCACATGAAGGAAAAGGAGATGATAAACGTCAAAATATTGCTATATTCGATGATTTTTCGTACGAAACAAAATGCAAGAAAACTTGCTTAAAATGCAATATTATGCGAAATTCTGAGATTTGAAGGCCAAATCACATATCGTGATACTACATGAAATAGTATCGAAATATTGGTAAAAATGAATATATTTACGTAATATCAAACTACATGAAAAACGTGAAAAAAGTCACTATATAACCATATTTGAGGATTTTAACTTCAAATCATAGAGCGAGGTTTCGTATTATTTAGTTCCAAGAAAAGACATATGACAATGTTGTTTCCAATACAAATGATAAAAAACAATGTGTTTTCATTAGAATTAACTATAATGTTCTTGATTTTCCGTTTATATTAACGATGGAAGATGTACACGTAAAACCGCTCTAATCCGGCTGAAACGTCGATATATGCAATAAAAACCGAACTTCTCCCCTTTTCAATATCTTACTCAGTATTTTAACGAGAAACAAATAGATGATTGAAAATGAAGTATTTAAGGTTATTATCTAATCAATTATGTGTTTGCATCATTTTTATCGTATATATATGAATTAAAACCCATGGACTGAAAATTCACAAAAAAGTGGAAAACGGCAAAATATTGCCTAATTCGATGATATTTTGTTTAAATCACATGAAGGAAAAGGAGATGATAAACGTCAAAATATTGCTATATTCGATGATTTTTCGTACGAAACAAAATGCAAGAAAACTTGCTTAAATGCAATATTATGCGAAATTCTGAGATTTGAAGGCCAAATCACATATCGTGATACTACATGAAATAGTATCGAAATATTGGTAAAAATGAATATATTTACGTAATATCAAACTACATGAAAAACGTGAAAAAAGTCACTATATAACCATATTTGAGGATTTTAACTTCAAATCATAGAGCGAGGTTTCGTATTATTTAGATCCAAGAAAAGACATATGACAATGTTGTTTCCAATACAAATGATAAAAACAATGTGTTTTCATTAGAATTAACTATAATGTTCTTGATTTTCCGTTTATATTAACGATGGAAGATGTACACGTAAAACCGCTCTAATCCGGCTGAAACGTCGATACATGCAATAAAAACCGAACTTCTCCCCTTTTCAATATCTTACTCAGTATTTTAACGAGAAACAAATAGATGATTGAAAATGAAGTATTTAAGGTTATTATCTAATCAATTATGTGTTTGCATCATTTTTATCGTATATATATGAATTAAAACCCATGGACTGAAAATTCACAAAAAAGTGGAAAACGGCAAAATATTGCCTAATTCGATGATATTTTGTTTAAATCACATGAAGGAAAAGGAGATGATAAACGTCAAAATATTGCTATATTCGATGATTTTTCGTACGAAACAAAATGCAAGAAAACTTGCTTAAAATGCAATATTATGCGAAATTCTGAGATTTGAAGGCCAAATCACATATCGTGATACTACATGAAATAGTATCGAAATATTGGTAAAAATGAATATATTTACGTAATATCAAACTACATGAAAAACGTGAAAAAAGTCACTATATAACCATATTTGAGGATTTTAACTTCAAATCATAGAGCGAGGTTTCGTATTATTTAGTTCCAAGAAAAGACATATGACAATGTTGTTTCCAATACAAATGATAAAAAACAATGTGTTTTCATTAGAATTAACTATAATGTTCTTGATTTTCCGTTTATATTAACGAGGGAAGATGTACACGTAAAACCGCTCTAATCCGGCTGAAACGTCGATATATGCAATAAAAACCGAACTTCTCCCCTTTTCAATTATCTTACTCAGTATTTTAACGAGAAACAAATAGATGATTGAAAATGAAGTATTTAAGGTTATTATCTAATCAATTATGTGTTTGCATCATTTTTATCGTATATATATGAATTAAAACCCATGGACTGAAAATTCACAAAAAAGTGGAAAACGGCAAAATATTGCCTAATTCGATGATATTTTGTTTAAATCACATGAAGGAAAAGGAGATGATAAACGTCAAAATATTGCTATATGCGATGATTTTTCGTACGAAACAAAATGCAAGAAAACTTGCTTAAAATGCAATATTATGCGAAATTCTGAGATTTGAAGGCCAAATCACATATCGTGATACTACATGAAATAGTATCGAAATATTGGTAGAAATGAATATATTTACGTAATATCAAACTACATGAAAAACGTGAAAAAAGTCACTATATAACCATATTTGAGGATTTTAACTTCAAATCATAGAGCGAGGTTTCGTATTATTTAGATCCAAGAAAAGACATATGACAATGTTGTTTCCAATACAAATGATAAAAAACAATGTGTTTTCATTAGAATTAACTATAATGTTCTTGATTTTCCGTTTATATTAACGAGGGAAGATGTACACGTAAAACCGCTCTAATCCGGCTGAAACGTCGATATATGCAATAAAAACCGAACTTCTCCCCTTTTCAATATCTTACTCAGTATTTTAACTAGAAACAAATAGATGATTGAAAATGAAGTATTTAAGGTTATTATCTAATCAATTATGTGTTTGCATCATTTTTATCGTATATATATGAATTAAAACCCATGGACTGAAAATTCACAAAAAAGTGGAAAACGGCAAAATATTGCCTAATTCGATGATATTTTGTTAAATCACATGAAGGAAAAGGAGATGATAAAAGTCAAAATATTGCTATATTCGTTTGATTTTTCGTACGAAACAAAATGCAAGAAAACTTGCTTAAAATGCAATATTATGCGAAATTCTGAGATTTGAAGGCCAAATCACATATCGTGATACTGCATGAAATAGTATCGAAATATTGGTAAAAATGAATATATTTACGTAATATCAAACTACATGAAAAACGTGAAAAACGTCACTATATAACCATATTTGAGGATTTTAACTTCAAATCATAGAGCGAGGTTTCGTATTATTTAGTTCCAAGAAAAGACATATGACAATGTTGTTTCCAATACAAATGATAAAAAACAATGTGTTTTCATTGGAATTAACTATAATGTTCTTGATTTTCCGTTTATATTAACGATGGAAGATGTACACGTAAAACCGCTCTAATCCGGCTGAAACGTCGATATATGCAATAAAAACCGAACTTCTCCCCTTTTCAATATCTTACTCAGTATTTTAACGAGAAACAAATAGATGATTGAAAATGAAGTATTTAAGGTTATTATCTAATCAATTATGTGTTTGCATCATTTTTATCGTATATATATGAATTAAAACCCATGGACTGAAAATTCACAAAAACGTGGAAAACGGCAAAATATTGCCTAATTCGATGATATTTTGTTTAAATCACATGAAGGAAAAGGAGATGATAAACGTCAAAATATTGCTATATTCGTTGATTTTTCGTACGAAACAAAATGCAAGAAAACTTGCTTAAAATGCAATATTATGCGAAATTCTGAGATTTGAAGGCCAAATCACATATCGTGATACTACATGAAATAGTATCGAAATATTGGTAAAAATGAATATATTTACGTAATATCTAAACTACATGAAAAACGTGAAAAAAGTCACTATATAACCATATTTGAGGATTTTAACTTCAAATCATAGAGCGAGGTTTCGTATTATTTAGTTCCAAGAAAAGACATATGACAATGTTGTTTCCAATACAAATGATAAAAAACAATGTGTTTTCATTAGAATTAACTATAATGTTCTTGATTTTCCGTTTATATTAACGATGGAAGATGTACACGTAAAACCGCTCTAATCCGGCTGAAACGTCGATACTATGCAATAAAAACCGAACTTCTCCCCTTTTCAATATCTTACTCAGTATTTTAACGAGAAACAAATAGATGATTGAAAATGAAGTATTTAAGGTTATTATCTAATCAATTATGTGTTTGCATCATTTTTATCGTATATATATGAATTAAAACCCATGGACTGAAAATTCACAAAAACGTGGAAAACGGCAAAATATTGCCTAATTCGATGATATTTTGTTTAAATCACATGAAGGAAAAGGAGATGATAAACGTCAAAATATTGCTATATTCGATGATTTTTCGTACGAAACAAAATGCAAGAAAACTTGCTTAAAATGCAATATTATGCGAAATTCTGAGATTTGAAGGCCAAATCACATATCGTGATACTACATGAAATAGTATCGAAATATTGGTAAAAATGAATATATTTACGTAATATCAAACTACATGAAAAACGTGAAAAAAGTCACTATATAACCATATTTGAGGATTTTAACTTCAAATCATAGAGCGAGGTTTCGTATTATTTAGTTCCAAGAAAAGACATATGACAATGTTGTTTCCAATACAAATGATAAAAAACAATGTGTTTTCATTAGAATTAACTATAATGTTCTTGATTTTCCGTTTATATTAACGAGGGAAGATGTACACGTAAAACCGCTCTAATCCGGCTGAAACGTCGATATATGCAATAAAAACCGAACTTCTCCCCTTTTCAATATCTTACTCAGTATTTTAACGAGAAACAAATAGATGATTGAAAATGAAGTATTTAAGGTTATTATCTAATCAATTATGTGTTTGCATCATTTTTATCGTATATATATGAATTAAAACCCATGGACTGAAAATT
>NW_027190480.1:0-36395 GCF_040958095.1 Procambarus clarkii
TATGGATAATGATGAATTTTCATCTTAGAGTATTTTTTTTTGGGGGGGGGGAGGGGTGGGTAAGGGTGTCATATGTTTGGTCCAGGTTCATGGTTCATGCCAGACCACGAAGGAAGGATTAAGACAGGAATTTCCTTAAATACTTTCGTATTTAATAATACATCTTCAGAAGGATGTATTATTAAATACGAAAGTATTTAAGGAAATTCCTGTCTTAATCCTTCCTTTGTGGTCTGACATTGTCACGTGTTAATGTCTTCGTGATTTACACACATTATATATAACGTAACTAATGCCTAAATATGCTAAATATACTAATATATAATAATATTAATTTATATTTGATAAAATTCTTGATTTGAATGAACAGCATGTAAAAATTTGTGAATGCGTCTTTGGGGTCGACCGCTGGATGGAATGAACTTGGTCCCAGGACGAGTTAATATATACATTCAATGCAGTATACATAAAAATATTCTCGGTAATGGCCCTGTGGCATGAACCAGACAATTCCTAAAACTTAATTGAAACTTTATTGGAAACTAAGACAAAAATCAAGAATACACATACATATAATGTGTATTTAATTGGATAAATAAAACTAATATTAGTTTAAAAAGGTAATTGTAAAAATCACATGAAAACTAAAGACATTTATTATTATTAATAAATTATACTCGTTATTATACAATTTTGCGTTAAGTTTTTTGGATTATATTTAAATTTATGGATAATGATGAATTTTCATCTTAGAGTATTTTTTTTTTGGGGGGGGGAGGGGTGGGTAAGGGTGTCATATGTTTGGTCCAGGTTCATGGTTCATGCCAGACCACGAAGGAAGGATTAAGACAGGAATTTCCTTAAATACTTTCGTATTTAATAATACATCTTCAGAAGGATGTATTATTAAATACGAAAGTATTTAAGGAAATTCCTGTCTTAATCCTTCCTTTGTGGTCTGACATTGTCACGTGTTAATGTCTTCGTGATTTACACACATTATATATAACGTAACTAATGCCTAAATATGCTAAATATACTAATATATAATAATATTAATTTATATTTGATAAAATTCTTGATTTGAATGAACAGCATGTAAAAATTTGTGAATGCGTCTTTGGGGTCGACCGCTGGATGGAATGAACTTGGTCCCAGGACGAGTTAAATATACATTCAATACAATATACATTCAATGCAGTATACATAAAAATATTCTCGGTAATGGCCCTGTGGCATGAACCAGACAATTCCTAAAACTTAATTGAAACTTTATTGGAAACTAAGACAAAAATCAAGAATACACATACATATAATGTGTATTTAATTGGATAAATAAAACTAATATTAGTTTAAAAAGGTAATTGTAAAAATCACATGAAAACTAAAGACATTTATTATTATTAATAAATTATACTCGTTATTATACAATTTTGCGTTAAGTTTTTTGGATTATATTTAAATTTATGGATAATGATGAATTTTCATCTTAGAGTATTTTTTTTTTGGGGGGGGGAGGGGTGGGTAAGGGTGTCATATGTTTGGTCCAGGTTCATGGTTCATGCCAGACCACGAAGGAAGGATTAAGACAGGAATTTCCTTAAATACTTTCGTATTTAATAATACATCTTCAGAAGGATGTATTATTAAATACGAAAGTATTTAAGGAAATTCCTGTCTTAATCCTTCCTTTGTGGTCTGACATTGTCACGTGTTAATGTCTTCGTGATTTACACACATTATATATAACGTAACTAATGCCTAAATATACTAATATATAATAATATTAATTTATATTTGATAAAATTCTTGATTTGAATGAACAGCATGTAAAAATTTGTGAATGCGTCTTTGGGGTCGACCGCTGGATGGAATGAACTTGGTCCCAGGACGAGTTAAATATACATTCAATGCAGTATACATAAAAATATTCTCGGTAATGGCCCTGTGGCATGAACCAGACAATTCCTAAAACTTAATTGAAACTTTATTGGAAACTAAGACAAAAATCAAGAATACACATACATATAATGTGTATTTAATTGGATAAATAAAACTAATATTAGTTTAAAAAGGTAATTGTAAAAATCACATGAAAACTAAAGACATTTATTATTATTAATAAATTATACTCGTTATTATACAATTTTGCGTTAAGTTTTTTGGATTATATTTAAATTTATGGATAATGATGAATTTTCATCTTAGAGTATTTTTTTTTGGGGGGGGGAGGGGTGGGTAAGGGTGTCATATGTTTGGTCCAGGTTCATGGTTCATGCCAGACCACGAAGGAAGGATTAAGACAGGAATTTCCTTAAATACTTTCGTATTTAATAATACATCTTCAGAAGGATGTATTATTAAATACGAAAGTATTTAAGGAAATTCCTGTCTTAATCCTTCCTTTGTGGTCTGACATTGTCACGTGTTAATGTCTTCGTGATTTACACACATTATATATAACGTAACTAATGCCTAAATATGCTAAATATACTAATATATAATAATATTAATTTATATTTGATAAAATTCTTGATTTGAATGAACAGCATGTAAAAATTTGTGAATGCGTCTTTGGGGTCGACCGCTGGATGGAATGAACTTGGTCCCAGGACGAGTTAAATATACATTCAATACAATATACATTCAATGCAGTATACATAAAAATATTCTCGGTAATGGCCCTGTGGCATGAACCAGACAATTCCTAAAACTTAATTGAAACTTTATTGGAAACTAAGACAAAAATCAAGAATACACATACATATAATGTGTATTTAATTGGATAAATAAAACTAATATTAGTTTAAAAAGGTAATTGTAAAAATCACATGAAAACTAAAGACATTTATTATTATTAATAAATTATACTCGTTATTATACAATTTTGCGTTAAGTTTTTTGGATTATATTTAAATTTATGGATAATGATGAATTTTCATCTTAAGTATTTTTTTTTTTGGGGGGGGAGGGGTGGGTAAGGGTGTCATATGTTTGGTCCAGGTTCATGGTTCATGCCAGACCACGAAGGAAGGATTAAGACAGGAATTTCCTTAAATACTTTCGTATTTAATAATACATCTTCAGAAGGATGTATTTATTAAATACGAAAGTATTTAAGGAAATTCCTGTCTTAATCCTTCCTTTGTGGTCTGACATTGTCACGTGTTAAATGTCTTCGTGATTTACACACATTAATATATAACGTAACTAATGCCTAAATATGCTAAATATACTAATATATAATAATATTAATTTATATTTGATAAAATTCTTGATTTGAATGAACCAGCATGTAAAAATTTGTGAATGCGTCTTTGGGGTCGACCGCTGGATGGAATGAACTTGGTCCCAGGACGAGTTATATATGCATTCAATGCAGTATACATAAAAATATTCTCGGTAATGGCCCTGTGGCATGAACCAGACAATTCCTAAAACTTAATTGAAACTTTATTGGAAACTAGACAAAAAATCAAGAATACACATACATATAATGTGTATTTAATTGATAAATAAAACTAATATTAGTTTAAAAATGTAATTGTAAAAATCATATGAAAACTAAAGACATTTATTATTATTAATAAATTATACTCGTTATTATACAATTTTCTGCGTTAAGTTTTTTGGATTATATTTAAATTTATGGATAATGATGAATTTTCATCTTAAAGTATTTTTTTTTTGGGGGGGGGGAGGGGTGGGTAAGGGTGTCATATGTTTGGTCCAGGTTCATTATTCATGCCAGACCACGAACGAAGGATTAAGACAGGAATTTCCTTAAATACTTTCGTATTTAATAATACATCTTCAGAAGGATGTATTATTAAATACGAAAGTATTTAAGGAAATTCCTGTCTTAATCCTTCCTTTGTGGTCTGACATTGTCACGTGTTAATGTCTTCGTGATTTACACACATTATATATAACGTAACTAATGCCTAAATATGCTAAATATACTAATATATAATAATATTAATTTATATTTGATAAAATTCTTGATTTGAATGAACAGCATGTAAAAATTTGTGAATGCGTCTTTGGGGTCGACCGCTGGATGGAAGAACTTGGTCCCAGGACGAGTTAATATACATTCAATACAATATACATTCAATGCAGTATACATAAAAATATTCTCGGTAATGGCCCTGTGGCATGAAACAGACAATTCCTAAAACTTAATTGAAACTTTATTGGAAACTAAGACAAAAAATCAAGAATACACATACATATAATGTGTATTTAATTGGATAAATAAAACTAATATTAGTTTAAAAAGGTAATTGTTAAAAATCACATGAAAACTAAAGACATTTATTATTATTAATAAATTATACTCGTTTATTATACAATTTTGCGTTAAGTTTTTTTGGATTATATTTAAATTTATGGATAATGATGAATTTTCATATTAGAGTATTATTTTTTTGGGGGGGGGGAGGGGTGGGTAAGGGTGTCATATGTTTGGTCCAGGTTCATGGTTCATGCCAGACCCCGAAGGAAGGATTAAGACAGGAATTTCCTTAAATACTTTCGTATTTAAATAATACATCTTCAGAAGGATGTATTATAAATACGAAAGTATTTAAGGAAATTCCTGTCTTAATCCTTCCTTTGTGGTCTGACATTGTCACGTGTTAATGTCCTTCGGTGATTTACACACATTATATATAACGTAACTAATGCCTAAATATGCTAAATATACTAATATATAATAAATATTAATTTATAATTTGATATAAAATTCTTGATTTGAATGAACAGCATGCTAAAAATTTGTGAATGCGTCTTTGGGGTCGACCGCTGGATGGAATGAACTTGGTCCCAGGACGAGTTAATATATACATTCAATGCAGTATACATAAAAATATTCTCGGTAATGCCCTGTTGCATGAACCAGACAATTCCTAAAACTTAATTGAAACTTTATTGGAAACTAAGACAAAAATCAAGAATACACATACATATAATGTGTATTTAATTGGATAAATAAAACTAATATTAGTTTAAAAAGGTAATTGTAAAAATCACATGAAAATTAAAGACATTTATTATTATTATTAAATTATACTCGTTATTATACAATTTTGCGTTAAGTTTTTTGGATTATATTTAAATTTATGGATAATGATGAATTTTCATCGTAGAGTATTTTTTTTTTTGGGGGGGGGGAGGGGTGGGTAAGGGTGTCATATGTTTGGTCCAGGTTCATGGTTCATGCCAGACCACGAAGGAAGGATTAAGACAGGAATTTCCTTAAATACTTTCGTATTTAATAATACATCTTCAGAAGGATGTATTATTAAATACGAAAGTATTGAAGGAAATTCCTGTCTTAATCCTTCCTTTGTGGTCTGACATTGTCACGTGTTAATGTCTTCGTGATTTACACACATTATATATAACGTAACTAATGCCTAAATATGCTAAATATACTAATATATAATAATATTAATTTATATTTGTTAAAATTCTTGATTTGAATGAACAGCATGTAAAAATTTGTGAATGCGTCTTTGGGGTCGACCGCTGGATGGAATGAACTTGGTCCCAGGACGAGTTAAATATACATTCAATACAATATACATTCAATGCAGTATACATAAAAATATTCTCGGTAATGGCCCTGTGGCATGAACCAGACAATTCCTAAAACTTAATTGAAACTTTATTGGAAACTAAGACAAAAATCAAGAATACACATACATATAATGTGTATTTAATTGGATAAATAAAACTAATATTAGTTTAAAAAGGTAATTGTAAAAATCACATGAAAATTAAAGACATTTATTATTATTAATAAATTATACTCGTTATTATACAATTTTGCGTTAAGTTTTTTGGATTATTATTTAAATTTTATGGATAATGATGAATTTTCATCGTAGAGTATTTTTTTTGGGGGGGGGGAGGGGTGGGTAAGGGTGTCCATATGTTTGGTCCAGGTTCATGGTTCATTGCCAGACCACGAAGGAAGGATTAAGACAGGAATTTCCTTAAATACTTTCGGTATTTAATAATACATCTTCAGAAGGATGTATTATTAAATACGAAAGTATTGAAGGAAATTCCTGTCTTAATCCTTCCTTTGTGGTCTGACATTGTCACGTGTTAATGTCTTCGTGATTTACACACATTATATATAACGTAACTAATGCCTAAATATACTAATATTAATTTATATTTGATAAAATTCTTGATTTGAATGAACAGCATGTAAAAATTTGTGAATGCGTCTTTGGGGTCGACCGCTGGATGGAATGACTTGGTCCCAGGACGAGTTAAATATACATTCAATGCAGTATACATAAAAATATTCTCGGTAATGGCCCTGTGGCATGAACCAGACAATTCCTAAAACTTAATTGAAAACTTTATTGGAAACTAAGACAAAAATCAAGAATACACATACATTATAATGTGTATTTAATTGGATAAATTAAAACTAATATTAGTTTAAAAAGGTAATTGTAAAAAATCACATGAAAACTAAAGACATTTATTATTATTAATAAATTATACTCGTTATTATACAATTTTGCGTTAAGTTTTTTGGATTATATTTAAATTTATGGATAATGATGAATTTTCATCTGAAAGTATTTTTTTTTTTGGGGGGGGAGGGGTGGGTAAGGGTGTCATATGTTTGGTCCAGGTTCATGGTTCATGCCAGACCACGAAGGAAGGATTAAGACAGGAATTTCCTTAAATACTTTCGTATTTTAATAATACATCTTCAGAAGGATGTATTATTAAATACGAAAGTATTTAAGGAAATTCTTGTCTTAATCCTTCCTTTGTGGTCTGACATTGTCACGTGTTAATGTCTTCGTGATTTACACACATTATATATAACGTAACTAATGCCTAAATATGCTAAATATACTAATATATAATAATATTAATTTATATTTGATAAAATTCTTGATTTGAATGAACAGCATGTAAAAATTTGTGAATGCGTCATGGGGTCGACCGCTGGATGGAATGAACTTGGTCCCAGGACGAGTTAAATATACATTCAATACAATATACATTCAATGCAGTATACATAAAAAATATTCTCGGTAATGGCCCTGTGGCATGAACCAGACAATTCCTAAAACTTAATTGAAACTTTATTGGAAACTAAGACAAAAATCAAGAATACACATACATATAATGTGTATTTAATTGGATAAATAAAACTATATTAGTTTAAAAAGGTAATTGTAAAAATCATATGAAAACTAAAGACATTTATTATTATTAATAAATTATACTCGTTATATACAATTTTGCGTTAAGTTTTTTGGATTATATTTAAATTTATGGATAATGATGAATTTTCATCTTAAAGTATTTTTTTTTTGGGGGGGGGGAGGGGTGGGTAAGGGTGTCATATGTTTGGTCCAGGTTCATGGTTCATGCCAGACCACGAAGGAAGGATTAAGACAGGAATTTCCTTAAATACTTTCGTATTTAATAATACATCTTCAGAAGGATGTATTATTAAATACGAAAGTATTTAAGGAAATTCCTGTCTTAATCCTTCCTTTGTGGTACTGACATTGTCACGTGTTAATGTCTTCGTGATTTACACACATTATATATACGTAACTAATGCCTCAATATTGCTAAATATACTAATATATAATAATATTAATTTATATTTGATAAATTCTTGATTTGAATGAACAGCATGTAAAAATTTGTGAATGCGTCTTTGGGGTCGACCGCTGGATGGAATGAATGGTCCCCAGGACGAGTTAATATATACATTCAATGCAGTATACATAAAAATATTCTCGGTAATGGGCCCTGTGGCATGAACCAGACAATTCCTAAAACTTAATTGAAACTTTATTGGAAACTAAGACAAAAATCAAGAAATACACATACATATAATGTGTATTTAATTGGATAAATAAAACTAATATTAGTTTAAAAAGGTAATTGTAAAAATCACATGAAAAACTAAAGACATTTATTATTATTAATAAATTATACTCGTTATTATACAATTTTGCGTTAAGTTTTTTTGGATTATATTTAAATTTATGGATAATGATGAATTTTCATCTTAGAGTATTTTTTTTTTGGGGGGGGGGAGGGGTGGGTAAGGGTGTCATATGTTTGGTCCAGGTTCATGGTTCATGCCAGACCACGAAGGAAGGATTAAGACAGGAATTTCCTTAAATACTTTCGTATTTAATAATACATCTTCAGAAGGATGTATTATTAAATACGAAAGTATTTAAGGAAATTCCTGTCTTAATCCTTCCTTTGTGGTCTGACATTGTCACGTGTTAATGTCTTGGTGATTTACACACATTATATATAACGTAACTAATGCCTAAATATGCTAAATATACTAATATATAATAATATTAATTTATATTTGATAAAATTCTTGATTTGAATGAACAGCATGTAAAATTTGTGAATGCGTCTTTGGGGTCGACCGCTGGATGGAATGAACTTGGTCCCAGGACGAGTTTATATATACATTCAATGCAGTATACATAAAAATATTCTCGGTAATGGCCCTGTGGCATGAACCAGACAATTCCTAAAACTTAATTGAAACTTTATTGGAAACTAAGACAAAAATCAAGAATACACATACATATAATGTGTATTTAATTGGATAAATAAAACTAATATTAGTTTAAAAAGGTAATTGTAAAAATCACATGAAAATTAAAGACATTTATTAATTATTAATAAATTATACTCGTTATTATACAATTTTGCGTTAAGTTTTTTTGGATTATATTTAAATTTATGGATAATGATGAATTTTCATCGTAAGAGTATTTTTTTTGGGGGGGGGGGAGGGGTGGGTAAGGGTGTCATATGTTTGGGTCCAGGTTCATGGTTCATGCCAGACCACGAAGGAAGGATTAAGACAGGAATTTCCTTAAATACTTTCGTATTTACATAATACATCTTCAGAAGGATGTATTATTAAATACGAAAGTATTGAAGGAAATTCCTGTCTTAATCCTTCCTTTGTGGTCTGACATTGTCACGTGTTAATGTTCTCCGTGATTTACACACATTATATATAACGTAACTAATGCCTAAATATACTAATATATAATAATATTAATTTATATTTGATAAAATTCTTGATTTGAATGAACTGCATGTAAAAATTTGTGAATGCGTCTTTGGGGGTCGACCGCTGGATGGAATGAACTTGGTCCCAGGACGAGTTAAATATACATTCAATGCAGTATACATAAAAATATTCTCGGTAATGGCCCTGTGGCATGAACCAGACAATTCCTAAAACTTAATTGAAACTTTATTGGAAACTAAGACAAAAATCAAGAATACACATACATATAATGTGTATTTAATTGGATAAATAAAACTAATATTAGTTTAAAAAGGTAATTGTAAAAATCACATGAAACTAAAGACATTTATTATTATTAATAAATTATACTCGTTATTATACAATTTTGCGTTATGTTTTTTGGATTATATTTAAATTTATGGATAATGATGAATTTTCATCTTAAGAGTATTTTTTTTTTGGAGGGGGGGAGGGGTGGGTAAGGGTGTCATATGTTTGGTCCAGGTTCATGGTTCATGCCAGACCACGAAGGAAGGATTAAGACAGGAATTTCCTTAAATACTTTCGTATTTAATAATACATCTTCAGAAGGATGTATTATTAAATACGAAAGTATTTATGGAAATTCCTGTCCTAATCCTTCCTTTGTGGTCTGACATTGTCACGTGTTAATGTCTTCGTGATTTACACACATTATATATAACGTAACTAATGCCTAAATATGCTAAATATACTAATATATAATAATATTAATTTATATTTGATAAAATTCTTGATTTGAATGAACAGCATGTAAAAATTTGTGAATGCGTCTTTGGGGTCGACCGCTGGATGGAATGAACTTGGTCCCAGGACGAGTTAAATATACATTCAATACAATATACATTCAATGCAGTATACATAAAAATATTCTCGGTAATGGCCCTGTGGCATGAACCAGACAATTCCTAAAACTTAATTGAAACTTTATTGGAAACTAAGACAAAAATCAAGAATACACATACATATAATGTGTATTTAATTGGATAAATAAAACTAATATTAGTTTAAAAAGGTAATTGTAAAAATCACATGAAAATTAAAGACATTTATTATTATTAATAAATTATACTCGTTATTATACAATTTTGCGTTAAGTTTTTGGATTATATTTAAATTTATGGATAATGATGAATTTTCATCGTAGAGTATTTTTTTTTGGGGGGGGGGAGGGGTGGGTAAGGGTGTCATATGTTTGGTCCAGGTTCATGGTTCATGCCAGACACGAAGGAAGGATTAAGACAGGAATTTCCTTAAATACTTTCGTATATAATAATACATCTTCAGAAGGATGTATTATTAAATACGAAAGTATTGAAGGAAATTCCTGTCTTAATCCTTCCTTTGTGGTCTGACATTGTCACGTGTTAATGTCTTCGTGATTTACACACATTATATATAACGTAACTAATGCCTAAATATGCTAAATATACTAATATATAATAATATTAATTTATATTTGATAAAATTCTTGATTTGAATGAACAGCATGTAAAAATTTGTGAATGCGTCTTTGGGGTCGACCGCTGGATGGAATGAACTTGGTCCCAGGACGAGTTAAATATACATTCAATACAATATACATTCAATGCAGTATACATAAAAATATTCTCGGTAATGGCCCTGTGGCATGAACCAGACAATTCCTAAAACTTAATTGAAACTTTATTGGAAACTAAGACAAAAATCAAGAATACACATACATATAATGTGTAATTTAATTGGATAAATAAAACTAATATTAGTTTAAAAAGGTAATTGTAAAAATCATATGAAAACTAAAGACATTTATTATTATTAATAAATTATACTCGTTATTATACAATTTTGCGTTAAGTTTTTGGATTATATTTAAATTTATGGATAATGATGAATTTTCATCTTAAAGTATTTTTTTTTGGGGGGGGGGGAGGGGTGGGTAAGGGTGTCATATGTTTGGTCCAGGTTCATGGTTCATGCCAGACCACGAAGGAAGGATTAAGATAGGAATTTCCTTAAATACTTTCGTATTTAATAATACATCTTCAGAAGGATGTATTATTAAATACGAAAGTATTTAAGGAAATTCCTGTCTTAATCCTTCCTTTGTGGTCTGACATTGTCACGTGTTAATGTCTTCGTGATTTACACACATATATATAACGTAACTAATGCCTAAATATGCTAAATATACTAATATATTAATAATATTAATTTATATTTGATAAAATTCTTGATTTGAATGAACAGCATGTAAAAATTTGTGAATGCGTCTTTGGGGTCGACCGCTGGATGGAATGAACTTGGTCCCAGGACGAGTTAATATATACATTCAATGCAGTATACATAAAAATATTCTCGGTAATGGCCCTGTGGCATGAACCAGACAATTCCTAAAACTTAATTGAAACTTTATTGGAAACTAAGACAAAATCAAGAATACACATACATATAATGTGTATTTAATTGGATAAATAAAACTAATATTAGTTTAAAAAGGTAATTGTAAAAAATCACCTGAAAACTAAAGACATTTATTATTATTAATAAATTATACTCGTTATTATACAATTTTGCGTTAAGTTTTTTGGATTATATTAAATTTATGGATAATGATGAATTTTCATCTTAGAGTATTTTTTTTTTGGGGGAGGGGGGGGTAAGGGTGTCATATGTTTGGTCCAGGTTCATGGTTCATGCCAGACCACGAAGGAAGGATTAAGACAGGAATTTCCTTAAATACTTTCGTATTTAATAATACATCTTCAGAAGGATGTATTATTAAATACGAAAGTATTTAAGGAAATTCCTGTCTTAATCCTTCCTTTGTGGTCTGACATTGTCACGTGTTAATGTCTTGGTGATTTACACACATTATATATAACGTAACTAATGCCTAAATATGCTAAATATACTAATATATAATAATATTAATTTATATTTGATAAAATTCTTGATTTGAATGAACAGCATGTAAAAATTTGTGAATGCGTCTTTGGGGTCGACCGCTGGATGGAATGAACTTGGTCCCAGGACGAGTTATATATACATTCAATGCAGTATACATAAAAATATTCTCGGTAATGGCCCTGTGGCATGAACCAGACAATTCCTAAAACTTAATTGAAACTTTATTGGGAAACTAAGACAAAAATCAAGAATACACATACATATAATGTGTATTTAATTGATAAATAAAACTAATATTAGTTTAAAAAGGTAATTGTAAAAATCACATGAAAATTAAAGACATTTATTATTATTAATAAATTATACTCGTTATTATACAATTTTGCGTTAAGTTTTTGGATTATATTTAAATTTATGGATAATGATGAATTTTCATCGTAGAGTATTTTTTTTTGGGGGGGGGGAGGGGTGGGTAAGGGTGTCATATGTTTGGTCCAGGTTCATGGTTCATGCCAAGACCACGAAGGAAGGATTAAGACAGGAATTTCCTTAAATTACTTTCGTATTTAATAATACAATCTTCAGAAGGATGTATTATTAAATACGAAAGTATTGAAGGAAATTCCTGTCTTAATCCTTCCTTTGTGGTCTGACATTGTCACGTGTTAATGTCTCCGTGATTTACACACATTATATATAACGTAACTAATGCCTAAATATACTAATATATAATAATATTAATTTATATTTGATAAAATTCTTGATTGAATGAACAGCATGTAAAAATTTGTGAATGCGTCTTTGGGGTCGACCGCTGGATGGAATGAAACTTGGTCCAGGACGAGTTAAATATACATTCAATGCAGTATACATAAAAATATTCTCGGTAATGGCCCTGTGGCATGAACCAGACAATTCCTAAAACTTAATTGAAACCTTTATTGGAAACTAAGACAAAAATCAAGAATACACATACATATAATGTGTATTTAATTGGATAAATAAAACTAATGTTAGTTTAAAAAGGTAATTGTAAAAATCACATGAAAACTAAAGACATTTATTATTATTAATAAATTATACTCGTTATTATACAATTTTGCGTTATGTTTTTTGGATTATATTTAAATTTATGGATAATGATGAATTTTCATCTTAAAGTATTTTTTTTTTTTGGGAGGGGGGGAGGGGGTGGGTAAGGGTGTCATATGTTTGGTCCAGGTTCATGGTTCATGCCAGACCACGAAGGAAGGATTAAGACAGGAATTTCCTTAAATACTTTCGTATTTAATAATACATCTTCAGAAGGATGTATTATTAAATACGAAAGTATTTATGGAAATTCCTGTCCTAATCCTTCCTTTGTGGTCTGACATTGTCACGTGTTAATGTCTTCGTGATTTACACACATTATATATAACGTAACTAATGCCTAAATATGCTAAATATACTAATATATAATAATATTAATTTATATATGATAAAATTCTTGATTTGAATGAACAGCATGTAAAAATTTGTGAATGCGTCTTTGGGGTCGACCGCTGGATGGAATGAACTTGGTCCCAGGACGAGTTATATATACATTCAATGCAGTATACATAAAAATATTCTCGGTAATGGCCCTGTGGCATGAACCAGACAATTCCTAAAACTTAATTGAAACTTTATTGGAAACTAAGACAAAAATCAAGAATACACATACATATAATGTGTATTTAATTGGATAAATAAAACTAATATTAGTTTAAAAAAGGTAATTGTAAAAATCACATGAAAACTAAAGACATTTATTATTATTAATAAATTATACTCGTTATTATACAATTTTGCGTTAAGTTTTTTGGATTATATTTAAATTTATGGATAATGATGAATTTTCATCTTAGAGTATTTTTTTTGGGGGGGAGGAGGGGTGGGTAAGGGTGTCATATGTTTGGTCCAGGTTCATGGTTCATGCCAGACCACGAAGGAAGGATTAAGACAGGAATTTCCTTAAATACTTTCGTATTTAATAATACATCTTCAGAAGGATGTATTATTAAATACGAAAGTATTTAAGGAAATTCCTGTCTTAATCCTTCCTCTGTGGTCTGACATTGTCACGTGTTAATGTCTTCGTGATTTACACACATTATATATAACGTAACTAATGCCTAAATATGCTAAATATACTAATATATAATAATATTAATTTATATTTGATAAAATTCTTGATTTGAATGAACAGCATGTAAAAATTTGTGAATGCGTCTTTGGGGTCGACCGCTGGATGGAATGAACTTGGTCCCAGGACGAGTTAAATATACATTCAATACAATATACATTCAATGCAGTATACATAAAAATATTCTCGGTAATGGCCCTGTGGCATGAACCAGACAATTCCTAAAACTTAATTGAAACTTTATTGGAAACTAAGACAAAAATCAAGAATACACATACATATAATGTGTATTTAATTGGATAAATAAAACTAATATAGTAGTTTAAAAAGGTAATTGTAAAAATCACATGAAAATTAAAGACATTTATTATTATTAATAAATTATACTCGTTATTATACAATTTTGCGTTAAGTTTTTTGGATTATATTTAAATTTATGGATAATGATGAATTTTCATCTTAGAGTATTTTTTTTTTGGGGGGGGGGGAGGGGTGGGTAAGGGTGTCATATGTTTGGTCCAGGTTCATGGTTCATGCCAGACCACGAAGGAAGGATTAAGACAGGAATTTCCTTAAATACTTTCGTATTTAATAATACATCTTCAGAAGGATGTATTATTAAATACGAAAGTATTAAGGAAATTCCTGTCTTAATCCTTCCTTTGTGGTCTGACATTGTCACGTGTTAATGTCTTCGTGATTTACACACATTATATATAACGTAACTAATGCCTAAATATACTAATATATAATAATATTAATTTATATTTGATAAAATTCTTGATTTGAATGAACAGCATGTAAAAATTTGTGAATGCGTCTTTGGGGTCGACCGCTGGATGGAATGAACTTGGTCCCAGGACGAGTTAAATATATACATTCAATGCAGTATACATAAAAATATTCTCGGTAATGGCCCTGTGGCATGAACCAGACAATTCCTAAAACTTAATTGAAACTTTATTGGAAACTAAGACAAAAATCAAGAATACACATACATATAATGTGTATTTAATTGGATAAATAAAACTAATATTAGTTTAAAAAGGTAATTGTAAAAATCACATGAAAACTAAAGACATTTATTATTATTAATAAATTATACTCGTTATTATACAATTTTGCGTTAAGTTTTTTGGATTATATTTAAATTTATGGATAATGATGAATTTTCATCTTAGAGTATTTTTTTTTTTGGGGGGGGAGGGGTGGGTAAGGGTGTCATATGTTTGGTCCAGGTTCATGGTTCATGCCAGACCACGAAGGAAGGATTAAGACAGGAATTTCCTTAAATACTTTCGTATTTAATAATACATCTTCAGAAGGATGTATTATTAAATACGAAAGTATTTAAGGAAATTCCTGTCTTAATCCTTCCTTTGTGGTCTGACATTGTCACGTGTTAATGTCTTCGTGATTTACACACATTATATATAACGTAACTAATGCCTAAATATGCTAAATATACTAATATATAATAATATTAATTTATATTTGATAAAATTCTTGATTTGAATGAACAGCATGTAAAAATTTGTGAATGCGTCTTTGGGGTCGACCGCTGGATGGAATGAACTTGGTCCCAGGACGAGTTAAATATACATTCAATACAATATACATTCAATGCAGTATACATAAAAATATTCTCGGTAATGGCCCTGTGGCATGAACCAGACAATTCCTAAAACTTAATTGAAACTTTATTGGAAACTAAGACAAAAATCAAGAATACACATACATATAATGTGTATTTAATTGGATAAATAAAACTAATATTAGTTTAAAAAGGTAATTGTAAAAATCACATGAAAACTAAAGACATTTATTATTATTAATAAATTATACTCGTTATTATACAATTTTGCGTTAAGTTTTTTGGATTATATTTAAATTTATGGATAATGATGAATTTTCATCTTAGAGTATTTTTTTTTTGGGGGGGGGAGGGGTGGGTAAGGGTGTCATATGTTTGGTCCAGGTTCATGGTTCATGCCAGACCACGAAGGAAGGATTAAGACAGGAATTTCCTTAAATACTTTCGTATTTAATAATACATCTTCAGAAGGATGTATTATTAAATACGAAAGTATTTAAGGAAATTCCTGTCTTAATCCTTCCTTTGTGGTCTGACATTGTCACGTGTTAATGTCTTCGTGATTTACACACATTATATATAACGTAACTAATGCCTAAAATACTAATATATAATATAATATTAATTTATATTTGATAAAATTCTTGATTTGAATGAACAGCATGTAAAAATTTGTGAATGCGTCTTTGGGGTCGACCGCTGGATGGAATGAACTTGGTCCCAGGACGAGTTAAATATACATTCAATGCAGTATACATAAAAATATTCTCGGTAATGGCCCTGTGGCATGAACCAGACAATTCCTAAAACTTAATTGAAACTTTATTGGAAACTAAGACAAAAATCAAGAATACACATACATATAATGTGTATTTAATTGGATAAATAAAACTAATATTAGTTTAAAAAGGTAATTGTAAAAATCACATGAAAACTAAAGACATTTATTATTATTAATAAATTATACTCGTTATTATACAATTTTGCGTTAAGTTTTTTGGATTATATTTAAATTTATGGATAATGATGAATTTTCATCTTAGAGTATTTTTTTTTTGGGGGGGGGAGGGGTGGGTAAGGGTGTCATATGTTTGGTCCAGGTTCATGGTTCATGCCAGACCACGAAGGAAGGATTAAGACAGGAATTTCCTTAAATACTTTCGTATTTAATAATACATCTTCAGAAGGATGTATTATTAAATACGAAAGTATTTAAGGAAATTCCTGTCTTAATCCTTCCTTTGTGGTCTGACATTGTCACGTGTTAATGTCTTCGTGATTTACACACATTATATATAACGTAACTAATGCCTAAATATGCTAAATATACTAATATATAATAATATTAATTTATATTTGATAAAATTCTTGATTTGAATGAACAGCATGTAAAAATTTGTGAATGCGTCTTTGGGGTCGACCGCTGGATGGAATGAACTTGGTCCCAGGACGAGTTAAATATACATTCAATACAATATACATTCAATGCAGTATACATAAAAATATTCTCGGTAATGGCCCTGTGGCATGAACCAGACAATTCCTAAAACTTAATTGAAACTTTATTGGAAACTAAGACAAAAATCAAGAATACACATACATATAATGTGTATTTAATTGGATAAATAAAACTAATATTAGTTTAAAAAGGTAATTGTAAAAATCACATGAAAACTAAAGACATTATTATTATTAATAAATTATACTCGTTATTATACAATTTTGCGTTAAGTTTTTTGGATTATATTTAAATTTATGGATAATGATGAATTTTCATCTTAAGTATTTTTTTTTGGGGGGGGGGAGGGGTGGGTAAGGGTGTCATATGTTTGGTCCAGGTTCATGGTTCATGCCAGACCACGAAGGAAGGATTAAGACAGGAATTTCCTTAAATACTTTCGTATTTAATAATACATCTTCAGAAGGATGTATTATTAAATACGAAAGTATTTAAGGAAATTCCTGTCTTAATCCTTCCTTTGTGGTCTGACATTGTCACGTGTTAATGTCTTCGTGATTTACACACATTATATATAACGTAACTAATGCCTAAATATGCTAAATATACTAATATATAATAATATTAATTTATATTGATAAAATGATTTGATGAATGAACAGCATGTAAAAATTTGTGAATGCGTCTTTGGGGTCGACCGCTGGATGGAATGAACTTGGTCCCAGGACGAGTTAAATATACATTCAATACAATATACATTCAATGCATACAAAAATATTCTCGGTAATGGCCCTGTGGCATGAACCAGACAATTCCTAAAACTTAATTGAAACTTTATTGGAAACTAAGACAAAAATCAAGAATACACATACATATAATGTGTATTTAATTGGATAAATAAAACTAATATTAGTTTAAAAAGGTAATTGTAAAAATCACATGAAAAACTAAAGACATTTATTATTATTAATAAATTATACTCGTTATTATACAATTTTGCGTTAAGTTTTTTGGATTATATTTAAATTTATGGATAATGATG
Organism: Procambarus clarkii; assembly: GCF_040958095.1. NCBI lineage: Eukaryota > Metazoa > Arthropoda > Malacostraca > Decapoda > Cambaridae > Procambarus > Procambarus clarkii. Next base: position 18,264 of record NW_027190480.1, read on the forward strand.
AATTTTCATCTAGAGTATTTTTTTTGGGGGGGGGAGGGGTGGGTAAGGGTGTCATATGTTTGGTCCAGGTTCATGGTTCATGCCAGACCACGAAGGAAGGATTAAGACAGGAATTTCCTTAAATACTTTCGTATTTAATAATACATCTTCAGAAGGATGTATTATTAAATACGAAAGTATTTAAGGAAATTCCTGTCTTAATCCTTCCTTTGTGGTCTGACATTGTCACGTGTTAATGTCTTCGTGATTTACACACATTATATATAACGTAACTAATGCCTAAATATGCTAAATTACTAATATATAATAATATTAATTTAATTTGATAAAATTCTTGATTTGAATGAACAGCATGTAAAAATTTGTGAATGCGTCTTTGGGGTCGACGCTGGAGGAATGAACTTGGTCCCAGGACGAGTAAATATACATTCAATGCATATTACATAAAAATATTCTCGGTAATGGCCCTGTGGCATGAACCAGACAATTCCTAAAACTTAATTGAAACTTTATTGAGAAACTAAGACAAAAATCAAGAATACACATACATATAATGTGTATTTAATTGGATAAATAAAACTAATATTAGTTTAAAAAAGGTAATTGTAAAAATCACATGAAAACTAAAGACATTTATTATTATTAATAAATTATACTCGTTATATACAATTTTGCGTTAAGTTTTTTGGATTATATTTAAATTTATGGATAATGATGAATTTTATCTTAGAGTATTTTTTTTGGGGGGGGGGGGGTGGGTAAGGGTGTCATATGTTTGGTCCAGGTTCATGGTCATGCCAGACCACGAAGGAAGGATTAAGACAGGAATTTCCTTAAATACTTTCGTATTAATAATACATCTTCAGAAGGATGTATTATTAAATACGAAAGTATTTAAGGAAATTCCTGTCTTAATCCTTCCTTTGTGGTCTGACATTGTCACGTGTAATGTCTTCGTGATTTACACACATTATATAACGTAACTAATGCCTAAATATGCTAAATATACTAATATATAATAATATTAATTATATTGATAAAATTGATTTGAATGAACGCATGTAAAAATTTGTGAATGCGTCTGTTGGGGTCGACCGCTGGATGGAATGAACTTGGTCCCAGGACGTATATTCAATACTATTACATTCAATGCAGTATACATAAAAATATTCTCGGTAATGGCCCTGTGGCATGAACCAGACAATTCCTAAAACTTAATTGAAACTTTATTGGAAACTAAGACAAAAATCAAGAATACACATACATATAATGTGTATTTAATTGGATAAATAAAACTAATATTAGTTTAAAAAGGTAATTGTAAAAATCACATGAAAACTAAAGACATTTATTATTATTAATAAATTATACTCGTTATTATACAATTTTGCGTTAAGTTTTGGATTAGTTTTTTTGATTATATTAAATTTATGGATAATGATGAATTTTCATCTTAGAGTATTTTTTTTGGGGGGGGGGAGGGGTGGGTAAGGGTGTCATATGTTTGGTCCAGGTTCATGGTTCATGCCAGACCACGAAGGAAGGATTAAGACAGGAATTCCTTAATACTTTCGTATTTAATAATAATCTTCAGAAGGATGTATTATTAAATACGAAAGTATTTAAGGAAATTCCTGTTAATCCTTCCTTTGTGGTCTGACATTGTCACGTGTTAATGTTTCGTGATTTACACACATTATATATAACGTAACTAATGCCAAAATGCCTAAATATACTAATATTAATAATATAATTTATATTTGATAAAATTCTGATTTGAATGAACAGCATGTAAAAATTTGTGAATGCTTCTTTGGGGTCGACCGCTGGATGGAATGAACTTGTCCAGGACGAGTTAAATATACATTCAATGCAGTATACATAAAAAATATTCTCGGTAATGGCCCTGTGGCATGAACCAGACAATTCCTAAAACTTAATTGAAACTTTATTGGAAACTAAGACAAAAATCAAGAATACACATACATATAATGTGTATTTAATTGGATAATAAAACTAATATTAGTTTAAAAAGGTAATTGTAAAAATCACATGAAAACTAAAGACATTTATTATTATTAATAAATTATACTCGTATTATACAATTTTGCGTTAAGTTTTTTGGATTATATTTAAATTTATGGATAATGATGAATTTTCATCTTAAAGTATTTTTTTTTTTGGGGGGGGGGAGGGTGGGTAAGGGTGTCATATGTTTGGTCCAGGTTCATGGTTCATGCCAGACCACGAAGGAAGGATTAAGACAGGAATTTCCTTAAATACTTTCGTATTTAAATACATCTTCAGAAGGATGTATTATTAAATACGAAAGTATTAAGGAAATTCCTGTCTTAATCCTCTCCTTTGTGGTCTGACATTGTCAGTGTTAATGTCTTCGTGATTTACACACATTATATAACGTAACTAATGCCTAAATATGCTAAATATACTAATATATAATAATATAATTTATATTGATAAAATTCTTGATTTGAATGAACAGCATGTAAAATTTGTGAATGCGTCTTTGGGGTCGACCGCTGGATGGAATGAACTTGGTCCCAGGACGAGTATACAATATACATTCAATGCAGTATACATAAAAATATTCTCGGTAATGGCCCTGTGGCATGAACCAGACAATTCCTAAAACTTAATTGAAAACTTTATGGAAACTAAGACAAAAATCAAGAATACACATACATATAATGTGTATTTAATTGGATAAATAAAACTATATTAGTTTAAAAAGGTAATTGTAAAAATCACATGAAAACTAAAGATATTATTATTATTAATAAATTATACTCGTTATTATACAATTTTGCGTTAAGTTTTTGGATTATATTAAATTATGGATAATGATGAATTTTCATCTTAGAGTATTTTTTTTTTGGGGGGGGGAGGGGTGGGTAAGGGTGTCATATGTTTGGTCCAGGTTCATGGTTCATGCCAGACCACGAAGGAAGGATTAAGACAGGAATTTCCTTAAATACTTTCGTATTTAATAATACATCTTCAGAAGGATGTATTATTAAATACGAAAGTATTTAAGGAAATTCCTGTCTTAATCCTTCCTTTGTGGTCTGACATTGTCACGTGTTAATGTCTTCGTGATTTACACACATTATATATAACGTAACTAATGCCTAAATATGCTAAATATACTAATATATAATAATATTAATTTATATTTGATAAAATTCTTGATTTGAATGAACAGCATGTAAAAATTTGTGAATGCGTCTTTGGGGTCGACCGCTGGATGGAATGAACTTGGTCCCAGGACGAGTTAAATATACATTCAATACAATATACATTCAATGCAGTATACATAAAAATATTCTCGGTAATGGCCCTGTGGCATGAACCAGACAATTCCTAAAACTTAATTGAAACTTTATTGGAAACTAAGACAAAAATCAAGAATACACATACATATAATGTGTATTTAATTGGATAAATAAAACTAATATTAGTTTAAAAAGGTAATTGTAAAAATCACATGAAAACTAAAGACATTTATTATTATTAATAAATTATACTCGTTATTATACAATTTTGCGTTAAGTTTTTTGGATTATATTTAAATTTATGGATAATGATGAATTTTCATCTTAGAGTATTTTTTTTTTTGGGGGGGGGGAGGGGTGGGTAAGGGTGTCATATGTTTGGTCCAGGTTCATGGTTCATGCCAGACCACGAAGGAAGGATTAAGACAGGAATTTCCTTAAATACTTTCGTATTTAATAATACATCTTCAGAAGGATGTATTATTAAATACGAAAGTATTTAAGGAAATTCCTGTCTTAATCCTTCCTTTGTGGTCTGACATTGTCACGTGTTAATGTCTTCGTGATTTACACACATTATATATAACGTAACTAATGCCTAAATATGCTAAATATACTAATATATAATAATATTAATTTATATTTGATAAAATTCTTGATTTGAATGAACAGCATGTAAAAATTTGTGAATGCGTCTTTGGGGTCGACCGCTGGATGGAATGAACTTGGTCCCAGGACGAGTTATATATACATTCAATGCAGTATACATAAAAATATTCTCGGTAATGGCCCTGTGGCATGAACCAGACAATTCCTAAAACTTAATTGAAACTTTATTGGAAACTAAGACAAAAATCAAGAATACACATACATATAATGTGTATTTAATTGGATAAATAAAACTAATATTAGTTTAAAAAGGTAATTGTAAAAATCACATGAAAACTAAAGACATTTATTATTATTAATAAATTATACTCGTTATTATACAATTTTGCGTTAAGTTTTTTGGATTATATTTAAATTTATGGATAATGATGAATTTTCATCTTAGAGTATTTTTTTTTTTGGGGGGGGGAGGGGTGGGTAAGGGTGTCATATGTTTGGTCCAGGTTCATGGTTCATGCCAGACCACGAAGGAAGGATTAAGACAGGAATTTCCTTAAATACTTTCGTATTTAATAATACATCTTCAGAAGGATGTATTATTAAATACGAAAGTATTTAAGGAAATTCCTGTCTTAATCCTTCCTTTGTGGTCTGACATTGTCACGTGTTAATGTCTTCGTGATTTACACACATTATATATAACGTAATGCCTAATGCTAAATATACTAATATATAATAATATTAATTTATATTTGATAAAATTCTTGATTTGAATGAACAGCATGTAAAAATTTGTGAATGCGTCTTTGGGGTCGACCGCTGGATGGAATGAACTTGGTCCCAGGACGAGTTAAATATACATTCAATACAATATACATTCAATGCAGTATACATAAAAATATTCTCGGTAATGGCCCTGTGGCATGAACCAGACAATTCCTAAAACTTAATTGAAACTTTATTGGAAACTAAGACAAAAATCAAGAATACACATACATATAATGTGTATTTAATTGGATAAATAAAACTAATATTAGTTTAAAAAGGTAATTGTAAAAATCACATGAAAACTAAAGACATTTATTATTATTAATAAATTATACTCGTTATTATACAATTTTGCGTTAAGTTTTTTGGATTATATTTAAATTTATGGATAATGATGAATTTTCATCTTAGAGTATTTTTTTTTGGGGGGGGGAGGGGTGGGTAAGGGTGTCATATGTTTGGTCCAGGTTCATGGTTCATGCCAGACCACGAAGGAAGGATTAAGACAGGAATTTCCTTAAATACTTTCGTATTTAATAATACATCTTCAGAAGGATGTATTATTAAATACGAAAGTATTTAAGGAAATTCCTGTCTTAATCCTTCCTTTGTGGTCTGACATTGTCACGTGTTAATGTCTTCGTGATTTACACACATTATATATAACGTAACTAATGCCTAAATATGCTAAATATACTAATATATAATAATATTAATTTATATTTGATAAAATTCTTGATTTGAATGAACAGCATGTAAAAATTTGTGAATGCGTCTTTGGGGTCGACCGCTGGATGGAATGAACTTGGTCCCAGGACGAGTTAATATATACATTCAATGCAGTATACATAAAAATATTCTCGGTAATGGCCCTGTGGCATGAACCAGACAATTCCTAAAACTTAATTGAAACTTTATTGGAAACTAAGACAAAAATCAAGAATACATACATATAATGTGTATTTAATTGGATAAATAAAACTAATATTAGTTTAAAAAGGTAATTGTAAAAATCACATGAAAACTAAAGACATTTATTATTATTAATAAATTATACTCGTTATTATACAATTTTGCGTTAAGTTTTTTGGATTATATTTAAATTTATGGATAATGATGAATTTTCATCTTAGAGTATTTTTTTTTGGGGGGGGAGGGGTGGGTAAGGGTGTCATATGTTTGGTCCAGGTTCATGGTTCATGCCAGACCACGAAGGAAGGATTAAGACAGGAATTTCCTTAAATACTTTCGTATTTAATAATACATCTTCAGAAGGATGTATTATTAAATACGAAAGTATTTAAGGAAATTCCTGTCTTAATCCTTCCTTTGTGGTCTGACATTGTCACGTGTTAATGTCTTCGTGATTTACACACATTATATATAACGTAACTAATGCCTAAATATGCTAAATATACTAATATATAATAATATTAATTTATATTTGATAAAATTCTTGATTTGAATGAACAGCATGTAAAAATTTGTGAATGCGTCTTTGGGGTCGACCGCTGGATGGAATGAACTTGGTCCCAGGACGAGTTAAATATACATTCAATACAATATACATTCAATGCAGTATACATAAAAATATTCTCGGTAATGGCCCTGTGGCATGAACCAGACAATTCCTAAAACTTAATTGAAACTTTATTGGAAACTAAGACAAAAATCAAGAATACACATACATATAATGTGTATTTAATTGGATAAATAAAACTAATATTAGTTTAAAAAGGTAATTGTAAAAATCACATGAAAACTAAAGACATTTATTATTATTAATAAATTATACTCGTTATTATACAATTTTGCGTTAAGTTTTTTGGATTATATTTAAATTTATGGATAATGATGAATTTTCATCTTAGAGTTTTTTTTTTGGGGGGGGGAGGGGTGGGTAAGGGTGTCATATGTTTGGTCCAGGTTCATGGTTCATGCCAGACCACGAAGGAAGGATTAAGACAGGAATTTCCTTAAATACTTTCGTATTTAATAATACATCTTCAGAAGGATGTATTATTAAATACGAAAGTATTTAAGGAAATTCCTGTCTTAATCCTTCCTTTGTGGTCTGACATTGTCACGTGTTAATGTCTTCGTGATTTACACACATTATATATAACGTAACTAATGCCTAAATATGCTAAATATACTAATATATAATAATATTAATTTATATTGATAAAATTCTTGATTTGAATGAACAGCATGTAAAAATTTGTGAATGCGTCTTTGGGGTCGACCGCTGGATGGAATGAACTTGGTCCCAGGACGAGTTATCATACATTCAATGCAGTATACATAAAAATATTCTCGGTAATGGCCCTGTGGCATGAACCAGACAATTCCTAAAACTTAATTGAAACTTTATTGGAAACTAAGACAAAAATCAAGAATACACATACATATAATGTGTATTTAATTGGATAAATAAAACTAATATTAGTTTAAAAAGGTAATTGTAAAAATCACATGAAAACTAAAGACATTTATTATTATTAATAAATTATACTCGTTATTATACAATTTTGCGTTAAGTTTTTTGGATTATATTTAAATTTATGGATAATGATGAATTTTCATCTTAGAGTATTTTTTTTTTGGGGGGGGGGAGGGGTGGGTAAGGGTGTCATATGTTTGGTCCAGGTTCATGGTTCATGCCAGACCACGAAGGAAGGATTAAGACAGGAATTTCCTTAAATACTTTCGTATTTAATAATACATCTTCAGAAGGATGTATTATTAAATACGAAAGTATTAAGGAAATTCCTGTCTTAATCCTTCCTTTGTGGTCTGACATTGTCACGTGTTAATGTCTTCGTGATTTACACACATTATATATAACGTAACTAATGCCTAAATATGCTAAATATACTAATATATAATAATATTAATTTATATTTGATAAAATTCTTGATTTGAATGAACAGCATGTAAAAATTTGTGAATGCGTCTTTGGGGTCGACCGCTGGATGGAATGAACTTGGTCCCAGGACGAGTTAAATATACATTCAATACAATATACATTCAATGCAGTATACATAAAAATATTCTCGGTAATGGCCCTGTGGCATGAACCAGACAATTCCTAAAACTTAATTGAAACTTTATTGGAAACTAAGACAAAAATCAAGAATACACATACATATAATGTGTATTTAATTGGATAAATAAAACTAATATTAGTTTAAAAAGGTAATTGTAAAAATCACATGAAAACTAAAGACATTTATTATTATTAATAAATTATACTCGTTATTATACAATTTTGCGTTAAGTTTTTTGGATTATATTTAAATTTATGGATAATGATGAATTTTCATCTTAGAGTATTTTTTTTGGGGGGGGAGGGGTGGGTAAGGGTGTCATATGTTTGGTCCAGGTTCATGGTTCATGCCAGACCACGAAGGAAGGATTAAGACAGGAATTTCCTTAAATACTTTCGTATTTAATAATACATCTTCAGAAGGATGTATTATTAAATACGAAAGTATTTAAGGAAATTCCTGTCTTAATCCTTCCTTTGTGGTCTGACATTGTCACGTGTTAATGTCTTCGTGATTTACACACATTATATATAACGTAACTAATGCCTAAATATGCTAAATATACTAATATATAATAATATTAATTTATATTTGATAAAATTCTTGATTTGAATGAACAGCATGTAAAAATTTGTGAATGCGTCTTTGGGGTCGACCGCTGGATGGAATGAACTTGGTCCCAGGACGAGTTAAATATACATTCAATGCAGTATACATAAAAATATTCTCGGTAATGGCCCTGTGGCATGAACCAGACAATTCCTAAAACTTAATTGAAACTTTATTGGAAACTAAGACAAAAATCAAGAATACACATACATATAATGTGTATTTAATTGGATAAATAAAACTAATATTAGTTTAAAAAGGTAATTGTAAAAATCACATGAAAACTAAAGACATTTATTATTATTAATAAATTATACTCGTTATTATACAATTTTGCGTTAAGTTTTTTGGATTATATTTAAATTTATGGATAATGATGAATTTTCATCTTAGAGTATTTTTTTTTGGGGGGGGGGAGGGGTGGGTAAGGGTGTCATATGTTTGGTCCAGGTTCATGGTTCATGCCAGACCACGAAGGAAGGATTAAGACAGGAATTTCCTTAAATACTTTCGTATTTAATAATACATCTTCAGAAGGATGTATTATTAAATACGAAAGTATTTAAGGAAATTCCTGTCTTAATCCTTCCTTTGTGGTCTGACATTGTCACGTGTTAATGTCTTCGTGATTTACACACATTATATATAACGTAACTAATGCCTAAATATGCTAAATATACTAATATATAATAATATTAATTTATATTGATAAAATTCTTGATTTGAATGAACAGCATGTAAAAATTTGTGAATGCGTCTTTGGGGTCGACCGCTGGATGGAATGAACTTGGTCCCAGGACGAGTTAAATATACATTCAATACAATATACATTCAATGCAGTATACATAAAAATATTCTCGGTAATGGCCCTGTGGCATGAACCAGACAATTCCTAAAACTTAATTGAAACTTTATTGGAAACTAAGACAAAAATCAAGAATACACATACATATAATGTGTATTTAATTGGATAAATAAAACTAATATTAGTTTAAAAAGGTAATTGTAAAAATCACATGAAAACTAAAGACATTTATTATTATTAATAAATTATACTCGTTATTATACAATTTTGCGTTAAGTTTTTTGGATTATATTTAAATTTATGGATAATGATGAATTTTCATCTTAGAGTATTTTTTTTTTGGGGGGGGAGGGGTGGGTAAGGGTGTCATATGTTTGGTCCAGGTTCATGCCAGACCACGAAGGAAGGATTAAGACAGGAATTTCCTTAAATACTTTCGTATTTAATAATACATCTTCAGAAGGATGTATTATTAAATACGAAAGTATTAAGGAAATTCCTGTCTTAATCCTTCCTTTGTGGTCTGACATTGTCACGTGTTAATGTCTTCGTGATTTACACACATTATATATAACGTAACTAATGCCTAAATATGCTAAATATACTAATATATAATAATATTAATTTATATTTGATAAAATTCTTGATTTGAATGAACAGCATGTAAAAATTTGTGAATGCGTCTTTGGGGTCGACCGCTGGATGGAATGAACTTGGTCCCAGGACGAGTTAAATATATCAATATACATTCAATGCAGTATACATAAAAATATTCTCGGTAATGGCCCTGTGGCATGAACCAGACAATTCCTAAAACTTAATTGAAACTTTATTGGAAACTAAGACAAAAATCAAGAATACACATACATATAATGTGTATTTAATTGGATAAATAAAACTAATATTAGTTTAAAAAGGTAATTGTAAAAATCACATGAAAACTAAAGACATTTATTATTATTAATAAATTATACTCGTTATTATACAATTTTGCGTTAAGTTTTTTGGATTATATTTAAATTTATGGATAATGATGAATTTTCATCTTAGAGTATTTTTTTTTTGGGGGGGGGAGGGGTGGGTAAGGGTGTCATATGTTTGGTCCAGGTTCATGGTTCATGCCAGACCACGAAGGAAGGATTAAGACAGGAATTTCCTTAAATACTTTCGTATTTAATAATACATCTTCAGAAGGATGTATTATTAAATACGAAAGTATTTAAGGAAATTCCTGTCTTAATCCTTCCTTTGTGGTCTGACATTGTCACGTGTTAATGTCTTCGTGATTTACACACATTATATATAACGTAACTAATGCCTAAATATGCTAAATATACTAATATATAATAATATTAATTTATATTTGATAAAATTCTTGATTTGAATGAACAGCATGTAAAAATTTGTGAATGCGTCTTTGGGGTCGACCGCTGGATGGAATGAACTTGGTCCCAGGACGAGTTATATATACATTCAATGCAGTATACATAAAAATATTCTCGGTAATGGCCCTGTGGCATGAACCAGACAATTCCTAAAACTTAATTGAAACTTTATTGGAAACTAAGACAAAAATCAAGAATACACATACATATAATGTGTATTTAATTGGATAAATAAAACTAATATTAGTTTAAAAAGGTAATTGTAAAAATCACATGAAAACTAAAGACATTTATTATTATTAATAAATTATACTCGTTATTATACAATTTTGCGTTAAGTTTTTTGGATTATATTTAAATTTATGGATAATGATGAATTTTCATCTTAGAGTATTTTTTTTTGGGGGGGGGAGGGGTGGGTAAGGGTGTCATATGTTTGGTCCAGGTTCATGGTTCATGCCAGACCACGAAGGAAGGATTAAGACAGGAATTTCCTTAAATACTTTCGTATTTAATAATACATCTTCAGAAGGATGTATTATTAAATACGAAAGTATTTAAGGAAATTCCTGTCTTAATCCTTCCTTTGTGGTCTGACATTGTCACGTGTTAATGTCTTCGTGATTTACACACATTATATATAACGTAACTAATGCCTAAATATACTAATATATAATAATATTAATTTATATTGATAAAATTCTTGATTTGAATGAACAGCATGTAAAAATTTGTGAATGCGTCTTTGGGGTCGACCGCTGGATGGAATGAACTTGGTCCCAGGACGAGATACATTCAATATACATTCAATGCAGTATACATAAAAATATTCTCGGTAATGGCCCTGTGGCATGAACCAGACAATTCCTAAAACTTAATTGAAACTTTATTGGAAACTAAGACAAAAATCAAGAATACACATACATATAATGTGTATTTAATTGGATAAATAAAACTAATATTAGTTTAAAAAGGTAATTGTAAAAATCACATGAAAACTAAAGACATTTATTATTATTAATAAATTATACTCGTTATTATACAATTTTGCGTTAAGTTTTTTGGATTATATTTAAATTTATGGATAATGATGAATTTTCATCTTAGAGTATTTTTTTTTGGGGGGGGGGAGGGGTGGGTAAGGGTGTCATATGTTTGGTCCAGGTTCATGGTTCATGCCAGACCACGAAGGAAGGATTAAGACAGGAATTTCCTTAAATACTTTCGTATTTAATAATACATCTTCAGAAGGATGTATTATTAAATACGAAAGTATTTAAGGAAATTCCTGTCTTAATCCTTCCTTTGTGGTCTGACATTGTCACGTGTTAATGTCTTCGTGATTTACACACATTATATATAACGTAACTAATGCCTAAATATGCTAAATATACTAATATATAATAATATTAATTTATATTTGATAAAATTCTTGATTTGAATGAACAGCATGTAAAAATTTGTGAATGCGTCTTTGGGGTCGACCGCTGGATGGAATGAACTTGGTCCCAGGACGAGTTAAATATACATTCAATACAATATACATTCAATGCAGTATACATAAAAATATTCTCGGTAATGGCCCTGTGGCATGAACCAGACAATTCCTAAAACTTAATTGAAACTTTATTGGAAACTAAGACAAAAATCAAGAATACACATACATATAATGTGTATTTAATTGGATAAATAAAACTAATATTAGTTTAAAAAGGTAATTGTAAAAATCACATGAAAACTAAAGACATTTATTATTATTAATAAATTATACTCGTTATTATACAATTTTGCGTTAAGTTTTTGGATTATATTTAAATTTATGGATAATGATGAATTTTCATCTTAGAGTATTTTTTTTTGGGGGGGGGGAGGGGTGGGTAAGGGTGTCATATGTTTGGTCCAGGTTCATGGTTCATGCCAGACCACGAAGGAAGGATTAAGACAGGAATTTCCTTAAATACTTTCGTATTTAATAATACATCTTCAGAAGGATGTATTATTAAATACGAAAGTATTTAAGGAAATTCCTGTCTTAATCCTTCCTTTGTGGTCTGACATTGTCACGTGTTAATGTCTTCGTGATTTACACACATTATATATAACGTAACTAATGCCTAAATATGCTAAATATACTAATATATAATAATATTAATTTATATTTGATAAAATTCTTGATTTGAATGAACAGCATGTAAAAATTTGTGAATGCGTCTTTGGGGTCGACCGCTGGATGGAATGAACTTGGTCCCAGGACGAGTTATATATACATTCAATGCAGTATACATAAAAATATTCTCGGTAATGGCCCTGTGGCATGAACCAGACAATTCCTAAAACTTAATTGAAACTTTATTGGAAACTAAGACAAAAATCAAGAATACACATACATATAATGTGTATTTAATTGGATAAATAAAACTAATATTAGTTTAAAAAGGTAATTGTAAAAATCACATGAAAACTAAAGACATTTATTATTATTAATAAATTATACTCGTTATTATACAATTTTGCGTTAAGTTTTTTGGATTATATTTAAATTTATGGATAATGATGAATTTTCATCTTAGAGTATTTTTTTTTGGGGGGGGGAGGGGTGGGTAAGGGTGTCATATGTTTGGTCCAGGTTCATGGTTCATGCCAGACCACGAAGGAAGGATTAAGACAGGAATTTCCTTAAATACTTTCGTATTTAATAATACATCTTCAGAAGGATGTATTATTAAATACGAAAGTATTTAAGGAAATTCCTGTCTTAATCCTTCCTTTGTGGTCTGACATTGTCACGTGTTAATGTCTTCGTGATTTACACACATTATATATAACGTAACTAATGCCTAAATATGCTAAATATACTAATATATAATAATATTAATTTATATTTGATAAAATTCTTGATTTGAATGAACAGCATGTAAAAATTTGTGAATGCGTCTTTGGGGTCGACCGCTGGATGGAATGAACTTGGTCCCAGGACGAGTTAAATATACATTCAATACAATATACATTCAATGCAGTATACATAAAAATATTCTCGGTAATGGCCCTGTGGCATGAACCAGACAATTCCTAAAACTTAATTGAAACTTTATTGGAAACTAAGACAAAAATCAAGAATACACATACATATAATGTGTATTTAATTGGATAAATAAAACTAATATTAGTTTAAAAAGGTAATTGTAAAAATCACATGAAAATTAAAGACATTTATTATTATTAATAAATTATACTCGTTATTATACAATTTTGCGTTAAGTTTTTTGGATTATATTTAAATTTATGGATAATGATGAATTTTCATCTTAGAGTATTTTTTTTTGGGGGGGGGGAGGGGTGGGTAAGGGTGTCATATGTTTGGTCCAGGTTCATGGTTCATGCCAGACCACGAAGGAAGGATTAAGACAGGAATTTCCTTAAATACTTTCGTATTTAATAATACATCTTCAGAAGGATGTATTATTAAATACGAAAGTATTTAAGGAAATTCCTGTCTTAATCCTTCCTTTGTGGTCTGACATTGTCACGTGTTAATGTCTTCGTGATTTACACACATTATATATAACGTAACTAATGCCTAAATATGCTAAATATACTAATATATAATAATATTAATTTATATTTGATAAAATTCTTGATTTGAATGAACAGCATGTAAAAATTTGTGAATGCGTCTTTGGGGTCGACCGCTGGATGGAATGAACTTGGTCCCAGGACGAGTTAAATATACATTCAATGCAGTATACATAAAAATATTCTCGGTAATGGCCCTGTGGCATGAACCAGACAATTCCTAAAACTTAATTGAAACTTTATTGGAAACTAAGACAAAAATCAAGAATACACATACATATAATGTGTATTTAATTGGATAAATAAAACTAATATTAGTTTAAAAAGGTAATTGTAAAAATCACATGAAAACTAAAGACATTTATTATTATTAATAAATTATACTCGTTATTATACAATTTTGCGTTAAGTTTTTTGGATTATATTTAAATTTATGGATAATGATGAATTTTCATCTTAAGTATTTTTTTTTTTGGGGGGGGGAGGGGTGGGTAAGGGTGTCATATGTTTGGTCCAGGTTCATGGTTCATGCCAGACCACGAAGGAAGGATTAAGACAGGAATTTCCTTAAATACTTTCGTATTTAATAATACATCTTCAGAAGGATGTATTATTAAATACGAAAGTATTTAAGGAAATTCCTGTCTTAATCCTTCCTTTGTGGTCTGACATTGTCACGTGTTAATGTCTTCGTGATTTACACACATTATATATAACGTAACTAATGCCTAAATATGCTAAATATACTAATATATAATAATATTAATTTATATTTGATAAAATTCTTGATTTGAATGAACAGCATGTAAAAATTTGTGAATGCGTCTTTGGGGTCGACCGCTGGATGGAATGAACTTGGTCCCAGGACGAGTTATATATACATTCAATGCAGTATACATAAAAATATTCTCGGTAATGGCCCTGTGGCATGAACCAGACAATTCCTAAAACTTAATTGAAACTTTATTGGAAACTAAGACAAAAATCAAGAATACACATACATATAATGTGTATTTAATTGGATAAATAAAACTAATATTAGTTTAAAAAGGTAATTGTAAAAATCACATGAAAACTAAAGACATTTATTATTATTAATAAATTATACTCGTTATTATACAATTTTGCGTTAAGTTTTTTGGATTATATTTAAATTTATGGATAATGATGAATTTTCATCTTAGAGTATTTTTTTTTGGGGGGGGAGGGGTGGGTAAGGGTGTCATATGTTTGGTCCAGGTTCATGGTTCATGCCAGACCACGAAGGAAGGATTAAGACAGGAATTTCCTTAAATACTTTCGTATTTAATAATACATCTTCAGAAGGATGTATTATTAAATACGAAAGTATTTAAGGAAATTCCTGTCTTAATCCTTCCTTTGTGGTCTGACATTGTCACGTGTTAATGTCTTCGTGATTTACACACATTATATATAACGTAACTAATGCCTAAATATGCTAAATATACTAATAATAATAATATAATTTATATTTGATAAAATTCTTGATTTGAATGAACAGCATGTAAAAATTTGTGAATGCGTCTTTGGGGTCGACCGCTGGATGGAATGAACTTGGTCCCAGGACGAGTTCAATATATACATTCAATGCAGTATACATAAAAATATTCTCGGTAATGGCCCTGTGGCATGAACCAGACAATTCCTAAAACTTAATTGAAACTTTATTGGAAACTAAGACAAAAATCAAGAATACACATACATATAATGTGTATTTAATTGGATAAATAAAACTAATATTAGTTTAAAAAGGTAATTGTAAAAATCACATGAAAACTAAAGACATTTATTATTATTAATAAATTATACTCGTTATTATACAATTTTGCGTTAAGTTTTTTGGATTATATTTAAATTTATGGATAATGATGAATTTTCATCTTAGAGTATTTTTTTTTTGGGGGGGGGGAGGGGTGGGTAAGGGTGTCATATGTTTGGTCCAGGTTCATGGTTCATGCCAGACCACGAAGGAAGGATTAAGACAGGAATTTCCTTAAATACTTTCGTATTTAATAATACATCTTCAGAAGGATGTATTATTAAATACGAAAGTATTAAGGAAATTCCTGTCTTAATCCTTCCTTTGTGGTCTGACATTGTCACGTGTTAATGTCTTCGTGATTTACACACATTATATATAACGTAACTAATGCCTAAATATGCTAAATATACTAATATATAATAATATTAATTTATATTTGATAAAATTCTTGATTTGAATGAACAGCATGTAAAAATTTGTGAATGCGTCTTTGGGGTCGACCGCTGGATGGAATGAACTTGGTCCCAGGACGAGTTAAATATACAATCAATGCAGTATACATAAAAATATTCTCGGTAATGGCCCTGTGGCATGAACCAGACAATTCCTAAAACTTAATTGAAACTTTATTGGAAACTAAGACAAAAATCAAGAATACACATACATATAATGTGTATTTAATTGGATAAATAAAACTAATATTAGTTTAAAAAGGTAATTGTAAAAATCACATGAAAACTAAAGACATTTTATTATTAATAAATTATACTCGTTATTATACAATTTTGCGTTAAGTTTTTTGGATTATATTTAAATTTATGGATAATGATGAATTTTCATCTTAGAGTATTTTTTTTGGGGGGGGGGAGGGGTGGGTAAGGGTGTCATATGTTTGGTCCAGGTTCATGGTTCATGCCAGACCACGAAGGAAGGATTAAGACAGGAATTTCCTTAAATACTTTCGTATTTAATAATACATTCAGAAGGATGTATTATTAAATACGAAAGTATTTAAGGAAATTCCTGTCTTAATCCTTCCTTTGTGGTCTGACATTGTCACGTGTTAATGTCTTCGTGATTTACACATTATATATAACGTAACTAATGCCTAAATATGCTAAATATACTAATATATAATAATATTAATTTATATTTGATAAAATTCTTGATTTGAATGAACAGCATGTAAAAATTTGTGAATGCGTCTTTGGGGTCGACCGCTGGATGGAATGAACTTGGTCCCAGGACGAGTTAAATATACATTCAATACAATATACATTCAATGCAGTATACATAAAAATATTCTCGGTAATGGCCCTGTGGCATGAACCAGACAATTCCTAAAACTTAATTGAAACTTTATTGGAAACTAAGACAAAAATCAAGAATACACATACATATAATGTGTATTTAATTGGATAAATAAAACTAATATTAGTTTAAAAAGGTAATTGTAAAAATCACATGAAAACTAAAGACATTTATTATTATTAATAAATTATACTCGTTATTATACAATTTTGCGTTAAGTTTTTTGGATTATATTTAAATTTATGGATAATGATGAATTTTCATCTTAGAGTATTTTTTTTTTTGGGGGGGGGGAGGGGTGGGTAAGGGTGTCATATGTTTGGTCCAGGTTCATGGTTCATGCCAGACCACGAAGGAAGGATTAAGACAGGAATTTCCTTAAATACTTTCGTATTTAATAATACATCTTCAGAAGGATGTATTATTAAATACGAAAGTATTTAAGGAAATTCCTGTCTTAATCCTTCCTTTGTGGTCTGACATTGTCACGTGTTAATGTCTTCGTGATTTACACACATTATATATAACGTAACTAATGCCTAAATATGCTAATATACTAATATATAATAATATAATTTATATTTGATAAAATTCTTGATTTGAATGAACAGCATGTAAAAATTTGTGAATGCGTCTTTGGGGTCGACCGCTGGATGGAATGAACTTGGTCCCAGGACGAGTTAAATATACATCAATACAATATACATTCAATGCAGTATACATAAAAATATTCTCGGTAATGGCCCTGTGGCATGAACCAGACAATTCCTAAACTTAATTGAAACTTTATTGGAAACTAAGACAAAAATCAAGAATACACATACATAATGTGTATTTAATTGGATAAATAAAACTAATATTAGTTTAAAAAGGTAATTGTAAAAATCACATGAAAACTAAAGACATTTATTATTATTAATAAAATTATACTCGTTATTATACAATT